>NC_052340.1:30383990-30553990 GCF_016432855.1 Salvelinus namaycush | reverse complement strand
TCCACTACTTATTTCTGATCCTGTGATAGATAAATATACATTTTAACTGACATCAATATTTGAAAGAGAATAATGCTATGCTACTTTCTTCATCTTTTCAGTGCCCAAAATAACCTGGGCAGCAGGAGAGAAGACTAGACCAACATTAACTGTAGCAGGAGAGCAGAGTAGACCAACATTAACTGTAGCAGGAGAGCAGAGTAAACCAACATTAACTGTAGCAGGAGAGCAGAGTAAACCAACATTAACTGTAGCAGGAGAGCAGAGTAGACCAACATTAACTGTAGCAGGAGAGCAGAGTAAACCAACATTAACTGTAGCAGGAGAGAAGAGTAGACCAACATTAACTGTAGCAGGAGAGCAGAGTAAACCAACATTAACTGTAGCAGGAGAGAAGAGTAAACCAACATTAACTGTAGCAGGAGAGAAGACTAGACCAACATTAACTGTAGCAGGAGAGAAGACTAGACCAACATGAACTGTAGCAGGAGAGAAGAGTAAACCAACGTTAACTGTAGCAGGAGAGCAGAGTAAACCAACATTAACTGTAGCAGGAGAGAAGAGTAAACCAACATTAACTGTAGCAGGAGAGAAGAGTAAACCAACATTAACTGTAGCAGGAGAGAAGAGTAAACCAACATTAACTGTAGCAGGAGAGAAGAGTAAACCAACATTAACTGTAGCAGGAGAGCAGAGTAGACCAACATTAACTGTAGCAGGAGAGAAGAGTAAACCAACATTAACTGTAGCAGGAGAGAAGAGTAGACCAACATTAACTGTATCAGGAGAGCAGAGTAAACCAACATTAACTGTAGCAGGAGAGAAGTTTAAACCAACATTAACTGTAGCAGGAGAGAAGAGTAGACCAACATTAACTGTAGCAGGAGAGAAGAGTAGACCAACATTAACTGTAGCAGGAGAGAAGAGTAAACCATCATTAACTGTAGCAGGAGAGAAGAGTAGACCAACGTTAACTGTAGCAGGAGAGCAGAGTAAACCAACATTAACTGTAGCAGGAGAGAAGAGTAAACCAACATTAACTGTAGCAGGAGAGCAGAGTAAACCAACATTAACTGTAGCAGGAGAGAAGAGTAGACCAACGTTAACTGTAGCAGGAGAGCAGAGTAAACCAACATTAACTGTAGCAGGAGAGAAGAGTAAACCAACATTAACTGTATCAGGAGAGCAGAGTAAACCAACATTAACTGTAGCAGGAGAGCAGAGTAAACCAACATTAACTGTAGCAGGAGAGAAGAGTAAACCAACATTAACTGTAGCAGGAGAGAAGAGTAAACCAACATTAACTGTATCAGGAGAGAAGAGTAAACCAACATTAACTGTAGCAGGAGAGAAGAGTAGACCAACATTAACTGTAGCAGGAGAGAAGAGTAGACCAACATTAACTGTAGCAGGAGAGAAGAGTAGACCAACATTAACTGTATCAGGAGAGAAGAGTAGACCAACATTAACTGTAGCAGGAGAGAAGAGTAGACCAACATTAACTGTAGCAGGAGAGCAGAGTAGACCAACATTAACTGTAGCAGGAGAGAAGAGTAAACCAACATTAACTGTAGCAGGAGAGAAGAGTAAACCAACATTAACTGTAGCAGGAGAGAAGAGTAAACCAACATTAACTGAATCAGGAGAGCAGAGTAAACCAACATTAACTGTATCAGGAGAGCAGAGTAAACCAACATTAACTGTATCAGGAGAGCAGAGTAAACCAACATTAACTGTAGCAGGAGAGCAGAGTAGACCAACATTAACTGTAGCAAGAGAGCAGAGTAAACCAACATTAACTGTAGCAGGAGAGCAGAGTAAACCAACATTAACTGTAGCAGGAGAGAAGAGTAAACCAACATTAACTGTAGCAGGAGAGAAGAGTATAACAACATTAACTGTAGCAGGAGAGCAGAGTAAACCAACATTAACTGTAGCAGGAGAGAAGAGTAAACCAACATTAACTGTAGCAGGAGAGCAGAGTAAACCAACATTAACTGTAGCAGGAGAGAAGAGTAAACCAACATTAACTGTAGCAGGAGAGAAGAGTAGACCAACATTAACTGTAGCAGGAGAGAAGAGTAAACCAACATTAACTGTAGCAGGAGAGCAGAGTAAACCAACATTAACTGTTGCAGGAGAGAAGAGTAAACCAACATTAACTGTAGCAGGAGAGCAGAGTAGACCAACATTAACTGTAGCAGGAGAGAGGAGTAAACCAACATTAACTGTAGCAGGAGAGAAGAGTAAACCAACATTAACTGTAGCAGGAGAGAAGAGTAAACCAACATTAACTGTAGCAGGAGAGAAGAGTAAACCAACATTAACTGTAGCAGGAGAGAAGAGTAAACCAACATTAACTGTAGCAGGAGAGCAGAGTAAACCAACATTAACTGTATCAGGAGAGAAGAGTAGACCAACATTAACTGTATCAGGAGAGAAGAGTAGACCAACATTAACTGTATCAGGAGAGAAGAGTAAACCAACATTAACTGTAGCAGGAGAGAAGAGTAGACCAACATTAACTGTAGCAGGAGAGAAGAGTAAACCAACATTAACTGTAGCAGGAGAGCAGAGTAAACCAACATTAACTGTATCAAGAGAGCAGAGTAAACCAACATTAACTGTAGCAGGAGAGAAGAGTAAACCAACATTAACTGTAGCAGGAGAGAAGAGTAGACCAACATTAACTGTAGCAGGAGAGAAGAGTAAACCAACATTAACTGTAGCAGGAGAGCAGAGTAAACCAACATTAACTGTATCAGGAGAGCAGAGTAAACCAACATTAACTGTAGCAGGAGAGAAGAGTAAACCAACATTAACTGTAGCAGGAGAGAAGAGTAGACAAACATTAACTGTAGCAGGAGAGCAGAGTAAACCAACATTAACTGTAGCAGGAGAGAAGAGTAGACCAACATTAACTGTAGCAGGAGAGAAGAGTAGACCAACATTAACTGTAGCAGGAGAGAAGAGTAAACCAACATTAACTGTAGCAGGAGAGAAGAGTAAACCAACATTAACTGTAGCAGGAGAGAAGAGTAAACCAACATTAACTGTAGCAGGAGAGAAGAGTAAACCAACATTAACTGTAGCAGGAGAGCAGAGTAAACCAACATTAACTGTATCAGGAGAGAAGAGTAGACCAACATTAACTGTATCAGGAGAGAAGAGTAGACCAACATTAACTGTATCAGGAGAGAAGAGTAAACCAACATTAACTGTAGCAGGAGAGAAGAGTAGACCAACATTAACTGTAGCAGGAGAGAAGAGTAAACCAACATTAACTGTAGCAGGAGAGAAGAGTAAACCAACATTAACTGTATCAAGAGAGCAGAGTAAACCAACATTAACTGTAGCAGGAGAGAAGAGTAAACCAACATTAACTGTAGCAGGAGAGAAGAGTAGACCAACATTAACTGTAGCAGGAGAGAAGAGTAAACCAACATTAACTGTAGCAGGAGAGAAGAGTAAACCAACATTAACTGTAGCAGGAGAGAAGAGTAAACCAACATTAACTGTAGCAGGAGAGAAGAGTAAACCAACATTAACTGTAGCAGGAGAGAAGAGTAAACCAACATTAACTGTAGCAGGAGAGAAGAGTAGACCAACATTAACTGTAGCAGGAGAGCAGAGTAAACCAACATTAACTGTAGCAGGAGAGAAGAGTAAACCAACATTAACTGTAGCAGGAGAGAAGAGTAGACCAACATTAACTGTAGCAGGAGAGAAGAGTAGACCAACATTAACTGTAGCAGGAGAGCAGAGTAAACCAACATTAACTGTAGCAGGAGAGCAGAGTAAACCAACATTAACTGTAGCAGGAGAGCAGAGTAAACCAACATTAACTGTAGCAGGAGAGAAGAGTAAACCAACATTAACTGTAGCAGGAGAGCAGAGTAAACCAACATTAACTGTAGCAGGAGAGAAGAGTAAACCAACATTAACTGTAGCAGGAGAGAAGAGTAAACCAACATTAACTGAATCAGGAGAGCAGAGTAAACCAACATTAACTGTATCAGGAGAGCAGAGTAAACCAACATTAACTGTATCAGGAGAGCAGAGTAAACCAACATTAACTGTAGCAGGAGAGCAGAGTAGACCAACATTAACTGTAGCAAGAGAGCAGAGTAAACCAACATTAACTGTAGCAGGAGAGCAGAGTAAACCAACATTAACTGTAGCAGGAGAGAAGAGTAAACCAACATTAACTGTAGCAGGAGAGAAGAGTATAACAACATTAACTGTAGCAGGAGAGCAGAGTAAACCAACATTAACTGTAGCAGGAGAGAAGAGTAAACCAACATTAACTGTAGCAGGAGAGCAGAGTAAACCAACATTAACTGTAGCAGGAGAGAAGAGTAAACCAACATTAACTGTAGCAGGAGAGAAGAGTAGACCAACATTAACTGTAGCAGGAGAGAAGAGTAAACCAACATTAACTGTAGCAGGAGAGCAGAGTAAACCAACATTAACTGTAGCAGGAGAGAAGAGTAAACCAACATTAACTGTACCAGGAGAGAAGAGTAGACCAACATTAACTGTAGCAGGAGAGAAGAGTAGACCAACATTAACTGTAGCAGGAGAGCAGAGTAAACCAACATTAACTGTAGCAGGAGAGCAGAGTAAACCAACATTAACTGTAGCAGGAGAGCAGAGTAAACCAACATTAACTGTAGCAGGAGAGCAGAGTAAACCAACATTAACTGTAGCAGGAGAGCAGAGTAGACCAACATTAACTGTAGCAGGAGAGCAGAGTAGACCAACATTAACTGTAGCAGGAGAGAAGAGTAAACCAACATTAACTGTAGCAGGAGAGCAGAGTAAACCAACATTAACTGTAGCAGGAGAGAAGAGTAAACCAACATTAACTGTAGCAGGAGAGAAGAGTAAACCAACATTAACTGAATCAGGAGAGCAGAGTAAACCAACATTAACTGTATCAGGAGAGCAGAGTAAACCAACATTAACTGTATCAGGAGAGCAGAGTAAACCAACATTAACTGTAGCAGGAGAGCAGAGTAGACCAACATTAACTGTAGCAAGAGAGCAGAGTAAACCAACATTAACTGTAGCAGGAGAGCAGAGTAAACCAACATTAACTGTAGCAGGAGAGAAGAGTAAACCAACATTAACTGTAGCAGGAGAGAAGAGTATAACAACATTAACTGTAGCAGGAGAGCAGAGTAAACCAACATTAACTGTAGCAGGAGAGAAGAGTAAACCAACATTAACTGTAGCAGGAGAGCAGAGTAAACCAACATTAACTGTAGCAGGAGAGAAGAGTAAACCAACATTAACTGTAGCAGGAGAGAAGAGTAGACCAACATTAACTGTAGCAGGAGAGAAGAGTAAACCAACATTAACTGTAGCAGGAGAGCAGAGTAACCAACATTAACTGTTGCAGGAAGAGAAGAGTAAACCAACAGTAACTGTAGCAGGAGAGCGAGTAAACCAACATTAACTGTAGCAGGAGAGAAGAGTAAACCAACATTAACTGTAGCAGGAGAGAAGAGTAAACCAACATTAACTGTAGCAGGAGAGCAGAGTAAACCAACATAACTGTAGCAGGAGAGAAGAGTAAACCAACATTAAACTGTAGCAGGAGAGAAGAGTAAACCAACATTAACTGTAGCAGGAGAGAAGAGTAAACCAACATTAACTGTAGCAGGAGAGCAGAGTAAACCAACATTAACTGTATCAGGAGAGAAGAGTAGACCAACATTAACTGTATCAGGAGAGAAGAGTAGACCAACATTAACTGTATCAGGAGAGAAGAGTAAACCAACATTAACTGTAGCAGGAGAGAAGAGTAGACCAACATTAACTGTAGCAGGAGAGAAGAGTAAACCAACATTAACTGTAGCAGGAGAGCAGAGTAACCAACATTAACTGTATCAAGAGAGCAGAGTAAACCAACATTAACTGTAGCAGGAGAGAAGAGTAAACCAACATTAACTGTAGCAGGAGAGAAGATGACCAACATTAACTGTAGCAGGAGAGAAAGTAAACCAACATTAACTGTAGCAGGAGAGCAGAGTAAACCAACATTAACTGTATCAGGAGAGCAGAGTAACCAACATTAACTGTAGCAGGAGAGAAAGTAAACCAACATTAACTGTAGCAGGAGAGAAGAGTAGACCAACATTAACTGTAGCAGGAGAAGCAGAGTAAACCAACATTAACTGTAGCAGGAGAGAAGAGTAGACCAACATTAACTGTAGCAGGAGAGAAGAGTAGACCCAACATTAACTGTAGCAGGAGAGAGATTAAACCAACATTAACTGTAGCAGGAGAGAAGAGTAAACCAACATTAACTGTAGCAGGAGAGAAGAGTAACCAACATTAACTGTAGCAGGAGAGAAGTATAAACCAACATTAACTGTAGCAGGAGAGCAGAGTAAACCAACATTAACTGTATCAGGAGAGAAGAGTAGACCAACATTAACTGTATCAGGAGAGAAGAGAGACCAACATTAACTGTATCAGAGAGAAAGTAAACCAACATTAACTGTAGCAGGAGAGAAGAGTAGACCAATTAACTGTAGCAGGAGAGAGAGTAAACCAACATTAACTGTAGCAGGAGAGCAGAGTAAACCAACATTAACTGTATCAAGAGAGCAGAGTAAACCAACATTAACTGTAGCAGGAGAGAAGAGTAAACCAACATTAACTGTAGCAGGAGAGAAGAGTAGACCAACATTAACTGTAGCAGAGAGAAGTAAACCAACATTAACTGTAGCAGGAGAGAAGAGTAAACCAACATTAACTGTAGCAGGAGAGAAGAGTAAACAACATTAACTGTAGCAGGAAGAAGAGTAACCAACATTAACTGTACAGGAGAGAAGAGTAAACCAACATTAACTGTAGCAGGAGAGAAGAGTAAACAACATTAACTGATCAGGAGAGAAGAGTAAACCAACATTAACTGTATCAGGAGAGCAGAGTAACCAACACATTAACTGTATCAGGAGAGCAGAGTAAACCAACATTAACTGTAGCAGGAGAGCAGAGTAGACCAACATTAACTGTAGCAATGAGAGAGAGTAAACCAACATTAACTGTAGCAGGAGAGCAGAGAACCAACATTAACTGTAGCAGGAGAGAAGAGTAAACCAACATTAACTGTAGCAGGAGAGAAGAGTATAACAACATTAACTGTACAGGAGAGCAGAGTAAACCAACATTAACTGTAGCAGGAGAGAAGAGTAAACCAACATTAAACTGTAGCAGGAGAGCAGAGTAAACCAACATTAACTTGTAGCAGGAGAGAAGAGTAAACCAACATTACACGTAGCAGGAGAGAAGAGTAGACCAACATTAACTGTAGCAGGAGAGAAGAGTAAACCAACATTAACTGTAGCAGGAGACAGAGTAAACCAATTAACTGTAGCAGGAGAGCAGAGTAAACCAACATTAACTGTAGCAGGAGAGCAGAGTAAGAGTAAACCAACATTAACTGTAGCAGGAGAGAAGAGTAGACCAACATTAAACTGTAGCAGGAGAGAAGAGTAGACCAACATTAACTCTAGCAGGAGAAGAAGATAGACCAACATTAACGTAGCAGGGAGAGCAGAGTAAACCACATTAACTGTAGCAGGAGAGAGAGTAAACCAACATTAACTGTAGCAGGAGAGAAGAGTAAACCAACATTAACTGTAGCGGAGGAGAAGAGTAAACCAACATTAACTGTAGCAGGAGAGAGAGTAAACCAACTTAAATGTAGCAGGAGAGAAGAAGATAAACCAACATTAACTGTAGCAGGAGAGCAGAGTAAACCAACATTAACTGTAGCAGGAGAGAGAGTAAACCAACATTAACTGTAGCAGGAAGAGCAGAGTAAACACACATTAACTGTAGCAGGAGAGCAGAGTAAACCAACATTAACTGTAGCAGGAGAGAAGAGTAGACCAACATTAACTGTAGGCAGGAGAGAGAAGTAAACCACATTAACTGTACAGGAGAGCAGAGTAAACAACATTAACTGTAGCAAGGAGAGCAGAGTAACCAACATTAACTGTAGCAGGAGAAGAGTAAACCAACATTAACTGTAGCAGGAGAGAAGAGTAAAACCAACATTAACTGTAGCAGGAGAGAAGAGAACCAAATTAACTGTAGCAGGAGAGCAGAGTAAACCAACATTAACTGTAGCAGGAGAGAAGAGTAAAACCAACATTAACTGTAGCAGGAGAGAAGAGTAACAACTTAACTGTAGCAGGAGAGAAGAGTAAAACCAACATTAAACTGTAGCAGGAGAGAAGAGTAAACCAAATTAACTGTAGCAGGAGAGAAGAGTAAACCAACATTAACGTAGCGGAGAGAAGAGTAAACCAACATTAACTGTAGCAGGAGAGAAGAGTAAACCAACATTAACTGTAGCAGGAGGAGAAGAGTAGACCAACATTAAACTGTAGCAGGAGAGAAGAGTAAACCAACATTAACTGTAGCAGGAGAGAAGAGTAGACCAACAAACTGTAGCAGGAGAGCAGAGTAAACCAACATTAACTGTAGCAGGAGAGAAGAGTAAACCAAACATTAACTGTAGCAGGAGAGAAGAGTAGACCAACATTAACTGTAGCAGGAGAGAAGAGTAGACCAACATTAACTGTAGCAGGGAGCAGAGTAAACCAACATAACTGTAGCAGCGAGAGCAGAGTAAACCAACATTAACTGTAGCAGGAGAGCAGAGTAAACCAACATTAACTGTAGCAGGAGAGAAGAGTAAACCAACATTAACTGTAGCAGGAGAGCAGAGTAAACCAACATTAACTGATAGCAGGAGAGGAAGAGTAAACCACATTAACTGTAGCAGGAGAGAAGAGTAAACCAACAATTAACTGAATCAGGAGAGCAGAGTAAACCAACATTAACATGTATCAGGAGAGCAGAGTAACAACATTAACTGTATCAGGAGAGACAGAGTAAACCACATTAACTGTAGCAGGAGAGACAGAGTAGACCAAACATTAACTGTAGCAAGAGAGCAGAGTAAACCAACATTAACTGTAGGCAGCGGAGAGCAGAGTAAACCAACATTAACTGTAGCAGGAGGAGAGTAAACCAACATTAACTGTAGCAGGAGAGAAGAGTATAAACCAACATTAACTGTAGCAGGAGAGCAGAGTAAACAACATTAACTGTAGCAGGATAGAGAAGAGTAAACAACATTAACTGTAGCAGGAGAGCAGAGTAAACCAACATTAACTGTAGCAGGAGAGAAGAGTAAACCAACATTAACTGTAGCAGGAGAGAAGAGTAGACCAACATTAACTGTAGCAGGAGAGCAGAGTAGACCAACATTAACTGTAGCAAGAGAGCAGACGTGTCAAACCAACATTAACTGTAGCAGGAGAGCAGTCGTAAACCAACCATTAACTGTAGCAGGAGAGAAGAGTAGACCAACATTAACTGTAGCAGGAGAGAAGAGTAGACCAATTAACTCTAGCAGGAGAGAAGAGTAAACATTAACTGTAGCAGGAGAGCAGAGTAAACCAACATTAACTGTAGCAGGAGAGAAGAGTAAACCAACATTAACTGTAGCAGGAGAGAAGAGTAAACCAACATTAACTGTAGCAGGAGAGAAGAGTAAACCAATTAACTGTAGCAGGAGAGCAGTAAACCAACGTTAACTGTAGCAGGAGAGAAGAGTAAACCAACATTAACTGTAGCAGGAGAGCAGAGTAAACCAACATTAACTGTAGCAGGAGAGAAGAGTAAACCAACATTAACTGTAGCAGGAGAGAAGAGTAAACCAACATTAACTGTAGCAGGAGAGAAAGTAAACCAACATTAACTGTAGCAGGAGAAGAGTAGACCAACATTAACTGTAGCAGGAGAGAAGAGTAAACCAACATTAACTGTATCAGGAGAGCAGAGTAAACCAACATTAACTGTAGCAGGAGAGCAGAGTAGACCAACATTAACTGTAGCAGGAGAGAAGAGTAAACCAACATTAACTGTAGCAGGAGAGAAGAGTAAACCAACATTAACTGTAGCAGGAGAGAAGAGTAGACCAACATTAACTGTAGCAGGAGAGCAGAGTAAACCAACATTAACTGTAGCAGGAGAGAAGAGTAAACCAACATTAACTGTAGCAGGAGAGAAGAGTAGACCAACGTTAACTGTAGCAGGAGAGAAGAGTAGACCAACATTAACTGTAGCAGGAGAGCAGAGTAAACCAACATTAACTGTAGCAGGAGAGCAGAGTAAACCAACATTAACTGTAGCAGGAGAGCAGAGTAAACCAACATTAACTGTACAGGAGAGAAGAGTAAACCAACATTAACTGTAGCAGGAGAGCAGAGTAAACCAACATTAACTGTAGCAGGAGAGAAGAGTAAACCAACATTAACTGTAGCAGGAGAGAAGAGTAAACCAACATTAACTGAATCAGGAGAGCAGAGTAAACCAACATTAACTGTAGCAGGAGAGCAGAGTAAAAACCAACATTAACTGTAGCAGGAGAGAAGAGTAAACCAACATTAACTGTAGCAGGAGAGCAGAGTAAACCAACATTAACTGTAGCAGGAAGAGAAGAGAGAGTAACCAACATTAACTGTAGGCAGGAGAGAAGAGTAAACGCAACATTACCTGAATACAGGAGAGAAGAGTAAACCAACATTAATAGAGTTATACTAATCGGAGAGCAGAGTAAATCAACATTAACTGTATCAGGAGGAGCAGAGTAAACCAACATTAACTGTAGCAGGAGAGCAGAGTAGACCAACATTAACTGTAGCAAGAGAGCAGAGTAGACCAACATTAACTGTAGCAAGGAAGAGCAGAGTAAACCAACATTAACTGTAGCAGGAGAGAAGAGTAAACCAACAGTAACGGTAGCAGGAGAGAAGAGTATAACCAACATTCAACTGTAGCAGGAGAGAAGAGCTATAACCAACATTAACTGTAGACAGGAGAGCAAGTAAACCAACATTAACTGTAGGCAGGAGAGAAGAGTAAACAACATTAACTGTAGCAGGGAGAGGCAAGAGTAAACCACCATTAACTGTAGCCAGGAGAGAAGAGTAGACAACATTAACTGTAGCAGGAGAGAAGAGCTAGACGCAACATTAAACTGTAGCAGGAGAGAGAGTAAAACCAACATTAAACTGTAGGCAGGGAGAGGCAAGAGTAAACCAACATTAACTGTAGCCAGGAGAGAAGAGTAAACCAACATTAACTGTAGCAGGAGAGCAGAGTAAACCAACATTAACTGTAGCAGGAGAGAAGAGTAAACCAACATTAACTGTAGCAGGAGAGAAGAGTAGACCAACATTAACTGTAGCAGGAGAGAAGAGTAAACCAACATTAACTGTAGCAGGAGAGCAGAGTAAACCAACATTAACTGTAGCAGGAGAGCAGAGTAAACCAACATTAACTGTAGCAGGAGAGAAGAGTAAACCAACATTAACTGTAGCAGGAGAGAAGAGTAGACCAACATTAACTGTAGCAGGAGAGCAGAGTAAACCAACATTAACTGTAGCAGGAGAGAAGAGTAGACCAACATTAACTGTAGCAGGAGAGAAGAGTAGACCAACATTAACTGTAGCAGGAGAGAAGAGTAAACCAACATTAACTGTAGCAGGAGAGAAGAGTAAACCAACATTAACTGTAGCAGGAGAGAAGAGTAAACCAACATTAACTGTAGCAGGAGAGAAGAGTAAACCAACATTAACTGTAGCAGGAGAGAAGAGTAAACCAACATTAACTGTAGCAGGAGAGAAGAGTAAACCAACATTAACTGTAGCAGGAGAGCAGAGTAAACCAACATTAACTGTATCAGGAGAGAAGAGTAAACCAACATTAACTGTATCAGGAGAGAAGAGTAGACCAACATTAACTGTATCAGGAGAGAAGAGTAAACCAACATTAACTGTAGCAGGAGAGAAGAGTAGACCAACATTAACTGTAGCAGGAGAGAAGAGTAAACCAACATTAACTGTAGCAGGAGAGCAGAGTAAACCAACATTAACTGTATCAAGAGAGCAGAGTAAACCAACATTAACTGTAGCAGGAGAGAAGAGTAAACCAACATTAACTGTAGCAGGAGAGAAGAGTAGACCAACATTAACTGTAGCAGGAGAGAAGAGTAAACCAACATTAACTGTAGCAGGAGAGAAGAGTAAACCAACATTAACTGTAGCAGGAGAGAAGAGTAAACCAACATTAACTGTAGCAGGAGAGAAGAGTAAACCAACATTAACTGTAGCAGGAGAGAAGAGTAAACCAACATTAACTGTAGCAGGATAGCAGAGTAAACCAACATTAACTGTATCAGGAGAGCAGAGTAAACCAACATTAACTGTATCAGGAGAGCAGAGTAAACCAACATTAACTGTAGCAGGAGAGAAGAGTAAACCAACATTAACTGTAGCAGGAGAGAAGAGTAGACCAACATTAACTGTAGCAGGAGAGCAGAGTAAACCAACATTAACTGTAGCAGGAGAGAAGAGTAGACCAACATTAACTGTAGCAGGAGAGAAGAGTAGACCAACATTAACTGTAGCAGGAGAGAAGAGTAAACCAACATTAACTGTAGCAGGAGAGAAGAGTAAACCAACATTAACTGTAGCAGGAGAGAAGAGTAAACCAACATTAACTGTAGCAGGAGAGAAGAGTAAACCAACATTAACTGTAGCAGGAGAGAAGAGTAAACCAACATTAACTGTAGCAGGAGAGAAGAGTAAACCAACATTAACTGTAGCAGGAGAGAAGAGTAAACCAACATTAACTGTAGCAGGAGAGCAGAGTAAACCAACATTAACTGTATCAGGAGAGAAGAGTAGACCAACATTAACTGTATCAGGAGAGAAGAGTAGACCAACATTAACTGTATCAGGAGAGAAGAGTAAACCAACATTAACTGTAGCAGGAGAGAAGAGTAGACCAACATTAACTGTAGCAGGAGAGAAGAGTAAACCAACATTAACTGTAGCAGGAGAGCAGAGTAAACCAACATTAACTGTATCAAGAGAGCAGAGTAAACCAACATTAACTGTAGCAGGAGAGAAGAGTAAACCAACATTAACTGTAGCAGGAGAGAAGAGTAAACCAACATTAACTGTAGCAGGAGAGAAGAGTAAACCAACATTAACTGTAGCAGGAGAGAAGAGTAAACCAACATTAACTGTAGCAGGAGAGAAGAGTAAACCAACATTAACTGTAGCAGGAGAGCAGAGTAAACCAACATTAACTGTATCAGGAGAGAAGAGTAGACCAACATTAACTGTATCAGGAGAGAAGAGTAGACCAACATTAACTGTATCAGGAGAGAAGAGTAAACCAACATTAACTGTAGCAGGAGAGAAGAGTAGACCAACATTAACTGTAGCAGGAGAGAAGAGTAAACCAACATTAACTGTAGCAGGAGAGCAGAGTAAACCAACATTAACTGTATCAAGAGAGCAGAGTAAACCAACATTAACTGTAGCAGGAGAGAAGAGTAAACCAACATTAACTGTAGCAGGAGAGAAGAGTAGACCAACATTAACTGTAGCAGGAGAGAAGAGTAAACCAACATTAACTGTAGCAGGAGAGAAGAGTAAACCAACATTAACTGTAGCAGGAGAGAAGAGTAAACCAACATTAACTGTAGCAGGAGAGCAGAGTAAACCAACATTAACTGTAGCAGGAGAGCAGAGTAAACCAACATTAACTGTAGCAGGAGAGAAGAGTAAACCAACATTAACTGTAGCAGGAGAGCAGAGTAAACCAACATTAACTGTAGCAGGAGAGCAGAGTAGACCAACATTAACTGTAGCAAGAGAGCAGAGTAAACCAACATTAACTGTAGCAGGAGAGCAGAGTAAACCAACATTAACTGTAGCAGGAGAGAAGAGTAAACCAACATTAACTGTAGCAGGAGAGAAGAGTAAACCAACATTAACTGTAGCAGGAGAGAAGAGTATAACAACATTAACTGTAGCAGGAGAGCAGAGTAAACCAACATTAACTGTAGCAGGAGAGAAGAGTAAACCAACATTAACTGTAGCAGGAGAGCAGAGTAAACCAACATTAACTGTAGCAGGAGAGAAGAGTAAACCAACATTAACTGTAGCAGGAGAGAAGAGTAGACCAACATTAACTGTAGCAGGAGAGAAGAGTAAACCAACATTAACTGTAGCAGGAGAACAGAGTAAACCAACATTAACTGTTGCAGGAGAGAAGAGTAAACCAACATTAACTGTAGCAGGAGAGAGGAGTAAACCAACATTAACTGTAGCAGGAGAGAAGAGTAAACCAACATTAACTGTAGCAGGAGAGAAGAGTAAACCAACATTAACTGTAGCAGGAGAGAAGAGTAAACCAACATTAACTGTAGCAGGAGAGAAGAGTAAACCAACATTAACTGTAGCAGGAGAGCAGAGTAAACCAACATTAACTGTATCAGGAGAGAAGAGTAGACCAACATTAACTGTATCAGGAGAGAAGAGTAGACCAACATTAACTGTATCAGGAGAGAAGAGTAAACCAACATTAACTGTAGCAGGAGAGAAGAGTAGACCAACATTAACTGTAGCAGGAGAGAAGAGTAAACCAACATTAACTGTAGCAGGAGAGCAGAGTAAACCAACATTAACTGTATCAAGAGAGCAGAGTAAACCAACATTAACTGTAGCAGGAGAGAAGAGTAAACCAACATTAACTGTAGCAGGAGAGAAGAGTAGACCAACATTAACTGTAGCAGGAGAGAAGAGTAAACCAACATTAACTGTAGCAGGAGAGCAGAGTAAACCAACATTAACTGTATCAAGAGAGCAGAGTAAACCAACATTAACTGTAGCAGGAGAGAAGAGTAAACCAACATTAACTGTAGCAGGAGAGAAGAGTAAACCAACATTAACTGTAGCAGGAGAGAAGAGTAAACCAACATTAACTGTATCAGGAGAGCAGAGTAAACCAACATTAACTGTATCAGGAGAGCAGAGTAAACCAACATTAACTGTAGCAGGAGAGAAGAGTAAACCAACATTAACTGTAGCAGGAGAGAAGAGTAAACCAACATTAACTGTAGCAGGAGAGAAGAGTAAACCAACATTAACTGTAGCAGGAGAGAAGAGTAGACCAACATTAACTGTAGCAGGAGAGAAGAGTAAACCAACATTAACTGTAGCAGGAGAGCAGAGTAGACCAACATTAACTGTAGCAGGAGAGCAGAGTAAACCAACATTAACTGTAGCAGGAGAGAAGAGTAAACCAACATTAACTGTAGCAGGAGAGAAGAGTAAACCAACATTAACTGTAGCAGGAGAGAAGAGTAAACCAACATTAACTGTAGCAGGAGAGAAGAGTAAACCAACATTAACTGTAGCAGGAGAGAAGAGTAAACCAACATTAACTGTAGCAGGAGAGCAGAGTAAACCAACATTAACTGTAGCAGGAGAGAAGAGTAAACCAACATTAACTGTAGCAGGAGAGAAGAGTAAACCAACATTAACTGTAGCAGGAGAGAAGAGTAAACCAACATTAACTGTAGCAGGAGAGCAGAGTAAACCAACATTAACTGTTGCAGGAGAGCAGAGTAAACCATCATTAACTGCATCAGGAGAGCAGAGTAGACCAACATTAACTGTATCAGGAGAGAAGAGTAAACCAACATTAACTGTAGCAGGAGAGCAGAGTAAACCAACATTAACTGTAGCAGGAGAGCAGAGTAAACCAACATTAACTGTTGCAGGAGAGAAGAGTAAACCAACATTAACTGTAGCAGGAGAGCAGAGTAAACCAACATTAACTGTTGCAGGAGAGCAGAGTAAACCAACATTAACTGTAGCAGGAGAGCAGAGTAAACCAACATTAACTGTAGCAGGAGAGAAGAGTAGACCAACATTAACTGTAGCAGGAGAGAAGAGTAAACCAACATTAACTGTAGCAGGAGAGAAGAGTAGACCAACATTAACTGTTGCAGGAGAGAAGAGTAAACCAACATTAACTGTATCAGGAGAGCAGAGTAAACCAACATTAACTGTAGCAGGAGAGCAGAGTAAACCAACATTAACTGTAGCAGGAGAGCAGAGTAAACCAACATTAACTGTAGCAGGAGAGCAGAGTAAACCAACATTAACTGTATCAGGAGAGCAGAGTAAACCAACATTAACTGTAGCAGGAGAGCAGAGTAAACCAACATTAACTGTAGCAGGAGAGCAGAGTAAACCAACATTAACTGTAGCAGGAGAGAAGAGTAAACCAACATTAACTGTAGCAGGAGAGCAGAGTAAACCAACATTAACTGTAGCAGGAGAGCAGAGTAAACCAACATTAACTGTAGCAGGAGAGCAGAGTAAACCAACATTAACAGCAGGAGAGCAGAGGGGCGGAAGAGAGGGGTGAAGGAGAGACAGTACTATGAAGGAGAGAGAGGGGGAGTGAGGTAGGGACGAAGGAGAGACAGAGACCTATGAAGGAGAGAGAAGGGGAGTGAGGTAGGGACGAAGAGAGACAGAGGACTATGAAGGAGAGAGAGGGGGAGTGAGGTAGGGGCGAAGGAGAGACAGAGACCTATGAAGGAGAGAGAAGGGGAGTGAGGTAGGGACGAAGAGAGACAGAGGACTATGAAGGAGAGAGAGAGGGAGTGAGGTAGGGGCGAAGGAGAGACAGAGACCTATGAAGGAGAGGGTGAGAAATAGGGAGAGACGGGTGATGGAGAAACCGAGGACTATGGAGGAGAGAGAGGAGAGGGAGAGAGGGACGAAGGAGAGACAGAGGACTATGAAGGAGAGAGAGGGGGAGTGAGGTAGGGACGAAGAGAGACAGAGGACTATGAAGGAGAGAGAAGGGGAGTGAGAGAGAGGAAGTAAAAGAGAGAGGGGTGAAGGAGAGAGAGGTTGCGTAAAGGAGAGCGAGAGAGGGAGAGAGAGCGAGGAGGTCATATTAATATTTCATCCTGCAGGGGGAGGTGCTGTCCCAGCAGTCCTTGTGATCAGCAGGGCTATACAAATATTTACCTTAAACAGCACTGTGGGACATGAGAGCAGAGTAGAGGAGAGAGTAGAGGAGCCCCAGCCCCAGCCTCAGCCCTGACACAATGTGACACATGCAGAAAGCTGCCTGTATGCCCCCTCAGCTAAACTAAACTGGGTCACCACTGGCCACACAACACACACAGAGGAAGAGACGGAGGATTTAACCAGAGATAAAGGGAGGAAGAAAAGAAAGGGTAGGAGAGAAAAGGGGGATAAAATGGGGGTAAGGGAGACAAATGGGGAGGAAGAGAGATGGAGGCAAAAGAGGTGGACAAAGAGGAGAACTACAGAAGGATAAAAAGGAAGAGAGAATGGCTGGGAAAGTTAGATGGAGTAGAAGAGGAAGAGTGAAGAGGAGGGAGAAAGTCAATGATTTATTCAGTTCTATGTTTCTGTGGGGCACCAGCGCTGTGTGGCTTAAAGCTTTGGGCCTTAAGAGGTAAAACATCATGGAGAGCCAACCATTACAGTGTTTAAAGTGCTGCCTCCCTCTCACTCCCTTTATTACAGTATGGTTAGCTCTCACATAAACCACACATCCATGGTTTATATCACGTGTCAAACTCATTCCACGGAGGGCTGAGTGTCTGCAGGTTTTCTCTCCACCCTTGTACTTGATGAATTAAGGTCAGTAATTAGTAAGGAACTCCCCTCACCTGGTTGTCTAGGTCTTAATTGAAAGGAAAAACCAAAACCCGCAGACCCTCGGCCCTCTGTGGCATCCCTGTTTTATATGATAATATTTTTGTTTACTTCTCAGCACTGTGTGTGTGTTGTGTACGTATGACATCTAACATCTGACAAGGTAAGCAAGATGTCTGAATCACCGACACCAGACACGTCTCCAACTTACCCTACAGCCCAAAACGACGGGACAGGGTTGGGACTTGGAACACCATGTAAGCTTCAAGGACTAACAGATCACAGCTTTCCCTCCCAAAACTACAAAGCAAAAGGCGCTTTTATGTCTGTCGGGCGGTGGGTGAAGATCAACCAACCAGTGGCCAGCCGTCTGTCTGAGAGCTAATCAACATCAAACGGCTGGCAGGGAGAGCACCGGTTGGCACAGATGGCCCAAGTCAAACGGGACATTCTGATGAGTACCAACCAGGTATTAGTAGTCTAGGCAGGGAACGATGGAAGAGGAGAGGAGAGAGGAGAACCACACACAGGTGCAGGCTGACATGATTGAAGGGGTAGGAGGAGGTGGAGTGGAGAGAAAAGAGAGATGCAGCTGGGAGGACTGGCTTTTGTTCTTTCTTTGTCTACTTCATATCATACCACACACACAACACAGATACATACCGTAACACCACATACCACTCACTGCAGTATTCATACCACTCACTGCAGTATTCATACCTTATGGGAGATACAACAGCATAAACTAAACTCATAACTGACATCCATCTGCCTTTGAGGAGAATCTCAGGTTCTTCTCACATTGGGAGTTCGGGTGTGAAGTAGAGGGCCTCTGGATGATATGCAGTCTCCTACTCCCATCTAGTGGTTATACATGACATATTCAAAGAAATTGACTGTGTCCAAATACCAGTAGGCTACATGTGTTGTAAATGTTTTATAGTAGGCCTATGTGAAATTTCTCAAATGTAGTATGGTTTAAATGCCAGGATGTCATACTCATTTCAGCTTTTCATCCAGTAGAATTCGCTGCACACTACTGAGGAAGAGGATAGTATTTCAAAACCCACGTTCGTCTGACAAGAGCTAATTAACAGCTGATAATAAACTGAGGGGACGCGTTGTACCAAAATGAACGAATGGCGGGAATCAACGCACTTGCGCATTAGATTAAGCCTTCTCAGTAGGATGCTGTTATTTGTTTCTTTCTGCATTCATTTTTACTTAATATGATTCAGTGGGGGCTCCTCAGAGGTGAAGGGAAGGACCATCCTCCTCAGGGATTTATTTTTGTTTGTGAAACATTAAAAAAGTTATTAAACTATACTAAATATATTCACATGTCACCAAATAATTGATTAAAACACACTGTTTTGCAATGAAGGTCTACAGTAGCCTCAACAGTTCTCTGTAGGGTAGCACCATGGTGTAGCCAGAGGACCGCTTCCGTCCTCCTCTGGGTACAAAAAGGCTCATGGTTCTCACCACCTTCCATAGACTTACACAGTAATTCTGTAGGTCGTCCTCTAACCAACACTATATATACAAATGTACAGTCGTGGCAGAAAGTTTTGAGAATGACACAAATATACATTTTCACAAAGTCTGCTGCCTCAGTTTGTATGATGGCAATTTGCATATACTCCAGAATGTTATGAAGAGTGATCAGATGAATTGCAATTAATTGCAAAGTCCCTTTTTGCCATGCAAATGAACTGAATCCCCAAAAAACATGTCCACTGCATTTCAGCCATGCCACAAAAGGACCAGCTGACATCATGTCAGTGATTCTCTCGTTAACACATCGTCATAGGATGCCAGCTTTCCAATAAGTCAATTCGTCAAATTACTTAGGCACACAAGCCTAAGATCACCATGCGCAATGGCAAGCGTCGGCTGGAGTGGTGTAAAGCTCGCCGCCATTTGGACTCTGGAGAGGTGGAAACGAGTTCTCCGGAGCGATGAATCACACTTCACCATCTGGCAGTCCGATGGACGAATCTGGGTTTGGCGGATGCTAGGCGAACGCTACCTGCCCGAATGCATAGTGCCAACTGTAAAGTTTAGTGGAGGAGGAATAATGGTCTGGGGCTGTTTTTCATGGGTTGGGCTAGGCCCCTTAGTTCCAGTGAAGGGAAATCTTAACGCTACATCATACAATGATATTGTAGACGATTCTGTGCTTCAAACTTTGTGTCAACCGTTTTGGGAAGGCCCTTCCTGTTTCAGAATGACAATGCCCCCGGGCACAAAGTGAGATCCATACAGAAATATTTTGTTGAGATTGGTGTGGAAGAAGTTGACTGGCCTGCACAGAGTCCTGACCTCAACCCCATCGAATACCTTTGGGATGAATTGAAATGCTGACTGCGAGCCAGGTCTATTTGCTCAACATCAGTTCCTAACCTCACTAATGCTCTTGTGGCTGAATGGAAGCAAGTCCCCGCAGCAATGTTCCAGCATCTAGTGGAAAGCCTTCCCAGAAGAGTGGAGGCTGTTATAGCAGCAAAGGGGGGACCAACTCCATATTAATGCTCATGATTTTGGAATGTGATGTTCAATGAGCAGGTGTCTACATACATTTGGTCATGTTGTGTATCAGAGCTTTGCAGCATGAACTGACATGTTGTCCACCCAATCAAAGGATCAGAGAATTAATCAAGTACTGAAAGCATCAACTACAGCCAGCAAGAACTGCAGTGCATAAAATGTGGTGAGTAGTTGACTCAAAGAAAGAGAAAGACAATAGTTGAACAGTTTAGAACAAATTAATTTCTTCAAAAATGAAAGGGAAGCGAGAGAGAGAGATTTTGTCTTTCTTTTTCACTTTCACTTACTTAGCTAACAAATGCAGCAGCTAGTTTAGCCTACTCAAACACCCAGATCAAACAGAGGGATGCTATGTTAGCTAGCTGGCTATGACTATCCAACACAACACTGGACCTCTTCCAAGTCAAGGTAAGCTTTTGGTTTGTCTCATTTATTGGGGCCCGCCAATGTAACTGCAACACTGTACACTGTACACTGTACTGCTGGTTTACTAACGTGTTAGTTGTATTAGCTACAGTGCCCTCAAAAAGTAGGTTTTTAGACATTTTTGCAAATGGATTAAAAAATGTATTATAAGTATTCAGTATTTGCTATGAGACTCGAATTTTAGCTCAGGTGCATCCTGTTTCCATTGGTCATCCATGAGATGTTTCTACAACTTGATTGGAGTCCATCTGGGGTAAATTCAATTGATTGGACATGATTTGGAAAGGCACACACCTGTCTATATAAGGTCCCACGGTTGACAGTGCGTCAGAGCAAAAAACCAAGCCATGAGGTCGAAGGAATTGTCCGTAGAGCTCCGATACAGGATTGTGTCGAGGCACAGATCTGGGGAAAGGCACCAAAAAAATGTATTCAGCATTGAAAGTCCCCAAGAACACAGTGGCCTCCATCATTCTTAAATGGAAGACGTTTAGAACCACCAAGACTCTTCTTAGAGCTGGCCGCCTGACTGAACTGAGCATCAGGGGAGAAGGGCCTTGGTCAGGGAGGTGACCAAGAACCTGATGGTCACTCTGACAGAACTCTAGAGTTCCTCTGTAGAGATGGGAGAACCTTCTAGAAGGACAATCATCTCTGCAGCACTACAACAATCAGGCCTTTATGGTAGAGTGGCCAGACCGAAGCTACTCCTCAGTAAAATACACATGACAGCACTCTTGGAGAAGGCTGAAAGGCACCTAAAGACTCTCAGGCTATGAGAAACAAGATGCTCTGGTCTGTTGAAACCAAGATTTAACTTTTGGCCTGAATGCCAAGCGTCACATCTGGAGGAAACCTGGCACCATCCCTACGGTGAAGCATGGTGGTGGCAAGATCATGCTGTGGGGATGTTTCTCAGCGGCAGGGACTGGGAGACTAGTCAGGATCGAGGAAAATATGAACGGAGCAAAGTACAGAGAGATCCTTGATGAAAATCTGCTCCAGAGCGCCCAGTTCCTCAGACTGGGGTGAAGGTTCACCTTCCAACAGGACAACGACCTTAAGCACTTAGCCAAGACAATGCAGGAGTGGCTTCGGGACAAGTCTCTGAATATCCTTGAGTGGCCCAGCCAGAGACAGGTCTTAAACCCAATCAGACATCTCTGGAGAGACCTGAAAATAGCTGTCTAGCAATCCTCCCCATCCATTCTGACAGAGCTTGAGAGGATCTGCAGAGAGGAACGGGAGAAACTCCTCAAATACAGGTGTTTCAAGCTTGTAGCATCATACTCAAGAAGAGTTGAGGCTGTAATCACTGCTAAAGGTGCTTCAACAAAGTACAGAGTAAAGGGTCTGAATACTTATGTAAATGTCATATTTCGATAATTTTTTTTTTTTAATACATATGCAAAAATGACTGTTTTTGCTTTTGTCATTATAGGTTATTGTGTGTATATTGATGAGGGAAAACAGTTTAATACATTTTAGAATAAGGCTGTAACGTAACAAAATGTGGAAAATGTCAAGGGGTCTGAATACTTTCCAAAGGCATTGTAGGTTGACTATGACATCACTTTAGTTAATATAGTGACAACGATGTAGGCTATGTGTAGCGGATATGATATGGTTTGGCTTGGAAAGGTTTTTTTGCCTGGTCACATACAGCTGATATGTTGTGCATTGAAGTCCACAAACAAAGGGAAAATGTGAGAAGAGGAGAAATGTAGATGTGATACAACGTGGCTGCTATGAAAGTGAACTGTGTTTACTTGTGATTATGGGTGTATTCATTCTGACAATTATGTTGAAAAACGTTTCTTAAACGGAAGCAATCATAACAAAACGGGGATAAACATACCTGAATTTGTCCAGTAGAAACTCTTGTTTGTAACTGTTGGACTAATGATTACACCCTAGATCAGCTAAATGCAGGCAAGAGTGTGCAAGGCGGTATTGAATGTGTTACTGCACCTCAAATTTTTCTCTCGACCTGTGAGCACCTATGTTGTAAATTTTCATTCATAGGCTAGGTTGTAGCAACCTCATGATTGGTATAGGGAAAATTGGAGTATTACGTAGTAGCCTTAACCTATCGATGTTACATTTAACTGGGTGAATGGAATATGAATAACAGTCATCTAATGTCACAGGAGTTTGGTGGCACCTTAATTGGGGAGATCGGGCTCGGGGTAATGACTGGAGCGGTATCAGTGGAATGGTGTCAAATACATCAAACATAATGGTTTCCATGTGTTTTATGCCATTCCATTTGCTCCGTTCCGGCCATTATTATGAGCTGTCCTCCCCTCAGCAGCCTCCACTGTCCAATATGATGGAGAAAAAAAATAAGACCATGCTCATGGATAATAAAAAATAGTCCTCCCCCATTTTAAAAGGTCCCGACCGCCACTGGTACGATTAGTTTAAGTAGTAGGCGAGACAGATTTCGGGCACGGCCACTGACTGGAAATTAAAGGTAGTTGTGTAGTAACTCGAGCATGTCAGTAGAGGTCAGTGTTTAGTCGTGAATTTTTCTCATCGCCTGTTGACGAAGATGATCTATTATATTGACAAGATAGCCGAGCTGACCGCTCTTACAATGGAAATACATGTGCTCAATGATTGAAAAAATGCTAAAGTGTAAACGGGATGACGTCACCCCATTGAAGTTTAATATTAAAACGATTAATGTAAGTGTTAAGGTTAGGGTTAGTTAAGGGTTATAGTTAAGGGTTATAGTTAAGGTTAGGGTATGAATTAAAATGAGGGTATGATTCCGTATAGCATTAACAGTGAAGAGATGGGATGGAATGTTGATACACGTAGATGCATGCTACATTTGGTAAGAGTTTAGGGTCAGAGACCCCAGAGTTTTTATTTCAGTGAAGGAAGAGAGTTAGTCTGTCTTGACTGGGCCCAATGTGGCGTGGGGGGAATAATAGATCGACATTTTTGGTATTTTATTAGGATCCCCATTAGCTGATGCAAAAGCAGCAGCTATTCTTCCTGGGATCCACACAAAACATGAAACATGACATAATACAGAACATTAATAAACAAGAATAGCTCAAGGACAGAACTACATGAAAAAATGTTAAAGGCACACGTAGCCTACATATCAATACATACACACAAACTCTAGGTCAAATAGAGGAGAGGCGTTGTGCGGTGAGGTGTTGCTTCATCTGTTTTTTGAAACCAGGTTTGCTGTTTATTTGAGCAATATGAGATGGATGCAATAATGGCTCTACATAATACTGCATGCTTTCTTGAATTTGTTCTGGATTTGGGGACTGTGAAAAGGTGGGGTAAGTGTGTGTGTCAGAGCCGTGTGTAAATTGACTATGCAAACAATTTGGGATTTTCAACACATTCATGTTTCTTATAAAAAGAAAATATGAAAATATGAGGCCGTATTTTGTTATATGTTTTCAATCATTTGAAAGGGCAGCTGTTATTGCAATTTATTTCAAATAGCTGTTTGCATATTAGCCTATTGCTCATGATGTGATCAAACATTCTCATGGTTTTTATTTATGGGAGGAAAAAAAATGGGATGAAACAATGGAATTTCGTTTTGTTTTGGGTTTGTATGATTAAACCAATAGGCTATTTGAAAATTATTCTGAACATAACTGATATGAGCAGCTGCGCAGAATGACGCAAATGATTCCATTTGTATTTGTTCAATCCATGTCTGGTCAAAATATTTTTTCCCTTTGATGTGGCCTCATGAAAGCTGGAAATCTAAATATCAAAATCAAAAGATGTAAGGACAAATATTTAATAAAACTCAGTGTGGTCATGATTAATTTATTCAAGGTAGGCATTGGATTCCCGACATTTACTTGGATACCAGTTTGTTTCCCACACCAAATAATGTATTTATTATGGAGACCCACAAAATACTATGGAATATATGACTAGTTTTCTTTTCTATTGTCATAAATAAGAAATGACCCAGCCAACTACCCAGGGCGTGTAAGTAACATTTGATTTGAGATCGTACAGCTAGAAGTAACATTGCTCATGTGCAGGCTTCCTGCAATTAGTCTTTTAAACTTCGAAGACAAGATTATAATACCAGTTTAATAAACTGCAAAAATATAGTGACTTGCTTTTTGTTGAGACACTGGAACTGCAGACTGCTTTCCAGGGCAAAGAAAAAAACGTGCCAACGACTTTCTGGTGGACAATTCTATAATTATCCAACTTCATCAAGTTAAGATGTTTTTTCGCTTAATATTTTTGTGGGTCGTAAACTAGGATCATATGTGTTCAGTCACGGGTTGAAATCAGTCACAGTCTAAAATGACGTAACTCAAGTCGACAGGGATGCTATGCTGTGTTTGGGGAAACTATTCATTGCTCCACACAGCTCTCACTTTAAGGGCCGATTATACAGTAATGAGGCCAAATTGATGTGTAGATAAAACGCGGGCAATTATGATATTACTTGCTGCTTATTTATAAAGAAAATTGTCTTTGATTGGTCTGTTTACTGCCAAATTATATGATTTTATATACATTATTTTATGATCTATTTCTCTCTTCAAAACTAAGTTGTATAAATGAAATTGTAAAATTAGACTGCATTACTGCTTCCTATAGGCTTAAAAGCTAAATTATTATAAAACTTTTAGATATATAATTTTGTTTTATTATTATGATTCATATTGTAGACTAATTTCATAAATATTGAAGTGTGTGTGTGTGTTCCATTACTGGGGTCTCACAGCAGGCACATATGGCTTGTGTGATGTCTGCTACTTCATGGTGCTTCAGCCTGATTCATGGACCTGCTCGGCCTCAGCTGGTATTCCACTTTAACCATTTAACACCACATACCTCCCAAAATCTCTCTCTCCTTTCACCCACATACCTTCCCAGACTCTGCCTCTACCTCTGTCTCTTCCCGGTTGAGGTTGCTTCCCACAGCTCTCAAAGTCCCTCTTCATCTGGCAGCCTCCCCTGTTACCTTCCAAAACCTCTGTCTGTCTCTCTCACTCATATACCGTAAGTCATGTCCTAGACCTGCTGTGTATCCAGTCCCTCTGTCTGTCTCTCTCACTCATATACCGTAAGTCATGTCCTAGACCTGCTGTGTATCCAGTCCCTCTGTCTGTCTCTCTCACTCATATACCGTAAGTCATGTCCTAGACCTGCTGTGTATCCAGTCCCTCTGTCTGTCTCTCTCACTCATATACCGTAAGTCATGTCCTAGACCTGCTGTGTATCCAGTCCCTCTGTCTGTCTCTCTCACTCATATACCGTAAGTCATGTCCTAGACCTGCTGTGTATCCAGTCCCTCTGTCTGTCTCTCTCACTCATATACCGTAAGTCATGTCCTAGACCTGCTGTGTATCCAGTCCCTCTGTCTGTCTCTCTCACTCATATACCGTAAGTCATGTCCTAGACCTGCTGTGTATCCAGTCCCTCTGTCTGTCTCTCTCACTCATATACCGTAAGTCATGTCCTAGACCTGCTGTGTATCCAGTCCCTCTGTCTGTCTCTCATTGATATTCCTCTTTTTCCAGAAATGTTGTGATTTGTGTCTACTTTAACCTTCACCCTTTTTCAATATTCCTTGTTCAGTATGTTTCTCATTATCTCTGTCCCTTGAGTCTCAATCCTTCACATCCTTCACTTCCTGTCGCTCCTCTCATCTCTGCTTTTCTGTCATGGAGAAAGGTTTGAGGATTTCAGCATCATGGCTCTACTGCAGGATGTTGCCACATGTCTTGATTGTGTTACGGCTACACCATGAAACACTCACACAACTTCAGCTGTCAATCATCTAGATGATTAGAGGAAACTCATTAGAACTTACAGCAATGAGTAATATGAATTATGAATGAATATTGACAATGTCACATTGAGTATGGATAGGATTCCTATCTTCTTCAATGTTCTGCTGACATTGCAATGGTGATGATTCTCCGATTGTAATGTCACCAAGTTATGGCAATGATGTCATTATATTTCTATACAAGCCAGACCCTCAACAAAGACATACAATGAAATATCACACAGTATTGAACGTTAAATGAAAGACGAGCTCGTCACAAGTTAAGGCTATGGAGGAACAAAATCATGTCTGTTTCTACTTTTTGAAGAGTATTTGTGGGTGTGAGTGTAAATTATTACTTGTGTTTGGTCAGCCCTCCCTAGATCACACATTTCTCCAGCTTTGTTTGCAAAAAAACAAAAACTGAAGCTTTCTAGACCTCAGTTGCCACCTTCGCTATGAAAAAATATATAGATGCCTACACCATGAGAGCATTGGAGACTTGTGATTATCCTGGAGCAAATTCTCAGCAAAACAATGCCAGCCTGCATGACTTCAGGGGGATTTTTGTTTTCTTGTAGTCATGTTACTCTTGTTTTGGTAAAGTATCTATTCACTTCACACCCATACCCTACCCCCACCTCATCTCCACAAATCCCTCCCATTTTTCATATGTGTCACTGCATTCCAGACCTGGGATAACTATAGTTTCACTGGACATGTCCCCCTCACATTCTGAAATTGCATTTTTGCCCCCCCACCCCCACCCCAGTTTTATCATTGGAATGTGATACAAAATGAGGCAACAGTGTGCTTTAGGACCATGCGGACACCTCAGAGAGGTCGGGTAGGCTGTTTGAAGTGTTTATCAGACATAAATAAAATGTTTCATAATTTTCCTTCAATTCGCAAGAGGCTAAATGTATCTCACCGGAGAAAGCATCATGGCAGCGAAACAGCGCCCCTCTGTCTCTGCCCATTTATCTGATGCTGTCTGGTCAAAAAGAGTATGATATTGTTGCCGCCCGTAGCATTGAATGCCAGTGAGCATTTGGCGTCCCTTGATATTTTTTTAATACAATAATAGCCAATAAGCTAAACTAAGCAAGTTCAACTGTGAATGGTCCTGGAGCAAACAAAAAAGGGGTAAAGGGAAGGCCGTTTGGATTTGGCTTCACACCAATCACATCACATCAAGCCAAACGTCATCAACAGAAAAAACTTGAATTGTTCCATCTTGTTCTATTGTTGTCGACCAATTGCTAGCTAGCTAGCTAAAGAGTGTGCAAAACTGTCATCAAGGCAAAGGGTGGCTACTTTGAAGAATCTAAACAATAAAATATATTTTGATTTGTTTAACACTTTTTTGGTTACTACATGATTCCATATGTGTTGTTTCATAGTTTTGATGTCTTCACTATTATTCTACAATGTAGAAAATATAAAAAATAAAGAAAAAACATCGAATGAGTAGGTGTGTCCAAACTTTTGACTGGTACTGTATATATATCACATTTACATAAGTATTCAGACCCTATACTCAGTACTTTGTTTAAGCAACTTTGGCAGCGATTATACCCTCAAGTCTTTTTTGGTATGATGCTACAAGGTTGGCACAACTGTATTTGGGGAGTTTCTCCCATTCTTCTTTACAGATCCTCCCCAGCTCTGTCTGGTTGGATGGGGACAGTCGCTGCACAGCTATTTTCAGGTCTCTCCAGAGATGTTCGATCGGGTTCAAGTCCGGGCTCTGGCATGGCCACTCAAAGACATTCAGAGACTTGTCCCGAAGCCACTCAGGCATGGTCTTGGCTGTGTGCTTAGGGTCGTTGTCCTGTTGGAAGGTGAACCTTCGCCCCAGTCTGAGGTCCTGAGCGCTCTGGAGCATGTTTCCGTCAAGGGTATCTCTGTACTTTGCTCCGTTCATCTTTCCCTTGATCCTGACTAGTCTCCCAGTCCCTGCCACTGAAAAACATCCCCAACTGCATGATGCTGCCATCCCCATGCTTCACTGTAGGGATGGTGCCAGGTTTCCTGGCATTCAGGTCAAAGAGTTCAATCTTGTTTTCATCAGACCAGAGAATCTTCTTTCTCATGGTCTCAGAGTCCTTTAGGTGTCTTTTGGCAAACTCCATGCGGGCTGTCATGTGCCTTTTACTGGCCACTTTACCATAAAGGCCTGATTGGTGGATGGCTGCAGAGATGTTTGTCTTTCTGGAAGGTTCTCCCATCTCCACAGAGGAACCATAGCTCTGTCAGAGTGACCATCAGGTTCTTGGTCAGCTCTCTGACAGCTCTCTGAGCTCTCAGAGCTCTCTGAGCTCTCAGCTCTCTGACAGCTCTGGTCAGCTCTCTGAGCTCTCTCTAAGTATGGTTCTCAATCTCTGATTGAGAACCATACTTAGGTAGCCTGTTTTCCCCATTTTGGTTGTGGGTGTTTATTTTCTGTCTAGTGTCTGTTCACCTTACAGAACTGTTTCGTTTTCTCCTCGTTGTTATTTTTGTGTAGTGTTCAGTTTGAAATTAAAATATGACGAACACTTACCACGCTGCATTTTGGTCCTCTTCTCCTTCACCAGACAAGAATCGTTACAATTTGGCAGCCATCAAATCAATATTTGGGGTTTTTCAAATAGCTTGCATATATTCAAATACCCTCAAATATAATTTGGTTTTCTGAGAGGTACTCAAAATACTTTCCAATATTCTTTGTTTTTCTGAGACCTGTATTTGAATCTCAAAGAAAATAGTTGTATTTTAGTTGAAAAAGTTATTTTTCTTCAAATAAAAACAAATATAACTATTTTCTGCCCTATTTTCTCCCACTGCCTTTTTTCCACACACACACACGCACGCACACACACACACACGCACTGTGAGGGGTGTTCTGGTGCAATGTATGAGGGAAGGAATGAACCAAGGTGACCCCCACTCCAGTAGATTGATATTTTGCCTGGCTCCACGTTTGTCAAAACATCTCTGCCTGCCTACACTAAGCCAACGCACTGCCTCATCAAAGCAGCCTGCCGTCCGTCCCATCAGCCAGCCAGCCCAGCTGTAACAGTCTAGATCAGATAACTCACATGCAGTCTATGATGTGCTGCTGGGATACTTCATCCAGAACCTCTTTCTCTTTCAGAGCTCTGCCATTGTTGTAATAGTCTATCATAAAACAGAGGATAGGGTCTCTCTCTTAGTTTTTACTGGCTGGTCCTCTCTCTCTCTCTCTCTCTCTCTCTCTCTCTCTCTCTCTCTCTCTCTCTCTCTCTCTCTCTCTCTCTCTCTCTCTCTCTCTCTCTCTCTCTCTCTCTCTCTTTCAATTCAATTCAATTCAATTCAAGGGGCTTTATTGGCATAGGAAACATGTGTTAACATTGCCAAAGCAAGTGAGGTAGATAATATACAAAAGTGAAATAAACAATAAAAATTAACAGTAAACATTACACATACAGAAGTTTCAAAACAATAAAGACATTACAAATGTCATATTATATATATACAGTGTTGTAACAATGTACAAATGGTTAAAGTACACAAGGGAAAATAAATAAGCATAAATATGGGTTGTATTTACAATGGTGTTTGTTCTTCACTGGT
The DNA here is from genome assembly GCF_016432855.1 of Salvelinus namaycush. Classification (NCBI taxonomy): domain Eukaryota; kingdom Metazoa; phylum Chordata; class Actinopteri; order Salmoniformes; family Salmonidae; genus Salvelinus; species Salvelinus namaycush. The sequence continues at coordinate 30,524,029 of NC_052340.1, read as the reverse complement.
TGCCCTTTTCTTGTGGCAACAGGTCACAAATCTTGCTGCTGTGATGGCACACTGTGGAATTTCACCCAGTAGATATGGGAGTTTATCAAAATTGGATTTGTTTTCGAATTCTTTCTTTCTCTCTCTCTCTCTCTCTCTCTCTCTCTCTCTCTCTCTCACTCTCTCTTTCTCTCTCTCTTTCTCTCTCTCTCTCTCTTTCTCTCTCTCTTTCTCTCTCTCTTTCTCTCTCTTCTCTGTCCTGGTCTCTCAATCGGCATTTATACCTGGTTCTAACATGAGTCCTTTGTCCTGATCCTGTCCACATTCTGATTGTGCTCACATTTTTAGACAGGTGTAGATGATTAAAATACATTTTGTGATCTGATCTTCCTGACCACCTCGGTAGGTAGTCAGGCACGTATTGTGTCTGGATATCTTACAACTGTAGACGAATCTCGACAGTGTAAACATTTAAACCATAATAATCCCGCCCTCTAAAATCATTGACTTATGGCATCAATATGTTTCCTAAAATAAATAAATACACATCTGTCAAATTATTTCCATACAGGGAGGGTCCAGGATATCTGGTCACAATGCGTACACAGTAGACGTATAAGAAGCACATTTTACTACCATGTGGAGATGCAACAGCTAAAATGTTGGCACAATCAGGACAAAGGACGCATGTTTTCCCCAGGTATAAACAAGGTTTCAGTTTCGTTTGTCTGTTTCTCTCTCTCTCACACACACACACACACACACACACACAACCCTCCCTATCTGTTTTCCCATGCACTAATATCCTGGGGTTTGTGAGGTTAAGTTATCCTCGGCGTGTGGGAGGAACGAAGAGAGCCCAGGTCAGGCCAAGTGGATGGCCCCGATGAGAGACTGTCTGCCTGTTGGCCAGGTCAGGGGTTAAGTGCCTGGACAGTGGGGTTGCTGCCGAGGCATAAAAACAACACCAAGACACATTCGCTGACAACAGAGATATTATACAGAACTTATTTATACACATAGTTATAGTATAATATAGTATAATGCAGGAATACAGTCCCAGATACACACTAATACTGTAGCTGTACACGCACACAAACTCAGAAGCAAAAACACACACACACATCGAGTCGGAGTGACAGAAGCAGCTGCCAGTGTGATCTCTGGGTCATGTCAGCTCACATGACACAGGGGAGGGGAATGACTGTGAAGTGAGTTACAGGATCACGTGCTGATGGGTGTAACCCTATTGGACAGACAGAGGGATACAGAGGGCCCCTGGTAACCATTAACATGGCCATATTCACTACTCACAGCCCATGGTGCAATGAACTGGCTAAATAAGAATGTTATACATCTTTATCTCTTTCCTTTCATTACATGTTATAAAATCCATTCAATTTGTTTTGGTTTTAAGTAGACTCTGGGGTGTATTCAGCTCAAGAGGAGGGTACATTAGTAAAACACATTTCTGTGGTTGCAGCTTTGCTTGGGACTTTTACAACGACAGCGATTTGTCTTCATCTTTAATGGTACTGCCTGATTAGGAAAGCAAACAGTGTGTGTGTGTGTGTGTGTGTGTGTGTGTGTGTGTGTGTGTGTGTGTGTGTGTGTGTGTGTGTGTGTGTGTGTGTGTGTGTGTGTGTGTGTGTGTGTGTGTGTGTGTGTGTGTGCGTGCGTGCGTGCGTGCGTGCGTGCGTGCGTGCGTGCGTGCGTGCGTGCAAGTTTATGTTTGTTCTCATGTTGGCCGAATTATTTTGTATTAGTAAATAAAAATGGCAGCAGTATGATTGATCCAAAGTGGGTCAGCATTTCTGTTGACATAATCTTTATTTATCAAGCGTGTGGTCCCTCCAAGGCCTGAGACGAGACTCGATTAATCAGACGAGTGTTTTAATTAGGGCTAATATCCTCAGGGTGGCGCACACATACACACACACACACAGAGGGGCCCTGTGTGTATGACCAAGGCCTGAGAGGGGTAAGGGGCAGCGAGGGTGAAGAGTGAGGGGGAGGAGGGTGTTCTGTTTGTCCAAACGCTCTGAGGGTTGTTCTCATTTAGAATTTGTAAAACAGAAGTGTGTTTGTTACAGTATCGAGGGCCAGTGGGCATTACTAAGTTGTGCAGATGTTTGAATTTCTAAGAAAGGCTGTTGTGTTCAAGTCCAACTCCATGTCAGGAACCTCTCTTTACGGTTCTATTTTTACACAGGGCGGGGGTTTAAATACATTTATTTGAAAACGACATGCTTTTTCTCTTCTTTTGTATTTTATATTGCAATGAGTCACTGTCAATTATTTACTGCCCACTGATGATAAACATTTCATACACAAAGACTGCACTGAGATGAAAATGACCTTGAAATGACAGTATAACTTTAGACGAAATGAAAACAATTTTTAGTCATTGTATTTAAAATGTTTTATTATAAATAGGAATAATACTGTGCTTGTACACAAGACATTGTGTCATATCATTCTGTCAAAAAATACAGAAAAATATATAAAAATTAAGGAAACCATTGGAAAGACAAAATACTTTTCTTACTGTTACAGACAAATGTACAATTGAGCGCTGAGTGCTTGTGGCAACCTTTGATCTGTTGAGACATCCAGCTACCATTTAGTGAACAGACGGACACAGTGTTCCTATAAGATATGTGATGTAGTAACTTGACTAAAACATTGAAGAAAGTTTAAGAATAATGTTGCAGAATTGCTTAGATACTTTAGAGAGAATAAATAAGGAAATGACGTAAACACCACACTATTGATCTTTCTGTTTTTGCAACAAGAAAAACCAAAAGACAAAAGACCAAAAAAAAAAAACGATTTGGCTTTGTAATTCTTCATACGTTTTTTTGTTTACTTATTTTTTCCCTTGAATCAATCTGCTCCACATGGGCTTGGAATGACTTCAATGGTTCACAATGTGCGTCCCACCTTTCCCTGTCGTTTTGCTATTATAGCAGTACTGACGATGTTGGTGGTTGTTGTTGCTGTTGCTTCTTGGACCTGGAAGCCTCCGTAGGGACATACTCAAACGTGATTCAAATGTTTATACAGAATGTTCTTAAGACACAAGATCTTATTTGATTCATCTGTTTGATGGCGTCGTCGACTCTGAGGTACGTGATATTGCACTTCTGGTCAGCTGGGTTGGTCTGTGGTGAGGTGGTCCTGGTTTCTCATGTGTCTCTTGGTCATGAGTCTCGTGACCTAACAGGCCTCTATGAGGGGGAACTGCACCCCTGGATGGATCAGCCCTGTCGCCCATCAGAACCCCTGAGTCCCCCCTCCCTCCTCCTCCTCCTTCACCTGGGACTTTCCCCGAAGTCACCCCTGACCCCTAGGAATCCCTCTAAAGCTACAAGAGATCAGAGTTATCAACAGAACACAGTGAGAGTTGAACGGATTGTTTAAAAACACTGATCATTTAACATAATGAAGGGAAGGAACAGCGGTAGTATACATTACAGGTCTGTTTATGATGATGTATCAAAGCTTCCTCTTTCAATGACATATGTATTTTTTACACGTTTGTTTGTTTGTTCCTCAGTCTATGGTTGGAATATTGTGTTCATTCCACTCTTTGTGTGGGAAGGAATCTTCTGGAACAAAACATATCAAATAAATGCTCGTCAAATAAATCCCAACAAAAGCCTGTTATTTTTTCCATCAAGTAGCTTTCAATCAGAGATAAATAGAATGAATCTGTATTCATTTGGCCCTACGGCAAACATGTCAACAGACTCACAGCTCTAAGGCCGCTAGTAAGTCTGTTACTATACAGTCTGGTTGTGCTCTTCCACAGGCCTGACTTGAGGATTTTTTACCCCAACCAGGCCTCTGCTCCTGGGCTGTGCTGTGGGTCTATGTGGGCTAGTCCTCCACGGTCCTCCTGGTCAAAGTTGGCGCCCAATGTGGGGTAGACCACATCACAGGCAAGGGAATATACCCAGTGGCATCTCTGTCAGTCATCAACAGACATGAATCGAAGTTCATGTGTTTCTTTGTTTTGGCCTTAAATTCCTCTCTGTCAATGTCATTTTATCTATAATCTCTCTTCCATTATTTTCATCAAGTGTGAAGGAACAGATCATTGTTGAGGGAATAGATTACATAAAGAGCCCCCTCAGTCTCAACATATGCAGTACACACGTCCCTCAACCGAGACTGGGCTGGGCCGGAGGTGGAGACTGGGCTGGGCCAGAGGTGGAGACTGGGTTGGGCCAAAGGTGGAGAGTGGGTTGGGCCAGGGGTGGAGACTGGGTTGGGCCAGAGGTGGAGACTGGGCTGGGCCAGAGGTGGAGACTGGGCTGGGCCAGAGGTGGAGACTGGGCTGGGCCAGAGGTGGAGACTGGGTTGGGCCAAAGGTGGAGACTGGGTTGGGCCAGAGGTGGAGACTGGGTTGGGCCAAAGGTGGAGACTGGGTTGGGCCAGAGGTGGAGACTGGGTTGGGCCAAAGGTGGAGACTGGGCTGGGCCAGAGGTGGAGACTGGGTTGGGCCAAAGGTGGAGACTGGGTTGGGCCAGAGGTGGAGACTGGGTTGGGACAAAGGTGGAGACTGGGTTGGGCCAGAGGTGGAGACTGGGTTGGGCCAAAGGTGGAGACTGGGTTGGGCCAGAGGTGGAGACTGGGTTGGGCCAGAGGTGGAGACTGGGTTGGGCCAGAGGTGGAGACTGGGTTGGGCCAGAGGTGGAGACTGGGTTGGGCCAGAGGTGGAGACTGGGTTGGGCCAAAGGTGGAGACTGGGTTGGGCCAGAGGTGGAGACTGGGTTGGGCCAGAGGTGGAGACTGGGTTGGGCCAGAGGTGGAGACTGGGTTGGGCCAGAGGTGGAGACTGGGTTGGGCCAGAGGTGGAGACTGGGCTGGGCCAGAGGTGGAGACTGGGTTGGGCCAAAGGTGGAGACTGGGTTGGGCCAGAGGTGGAGGTGGTGGAGGTGGTGGGGGGTCACTTAGAGAGGCAGATCCTCAGGTGATCTCAGGTCTCAGATAATGAAGGGCACCTAAAAGGAAAAACAGAGGAGAATGAGACTAAGTTATGAGTTATCCTCAATTAAACATAGAGAGGGTGATGATCACTGACAGAGATAAAGAGGGTTTGAACCATGGGAGCAGCATTATCATGGTGATCAGTCTAACAGTGCAGCGGCAGTGTGTGTGTGTGCGTGCGTGCGTGCGTGCGTGCGTGCGTGCGTGCGTGCGTGCGTGCGTGCAAGCTTGCGTGCGTGTGTGTGTGCGTGCGTGTGTGTGTGTGTATGTGGTCTAGAGAGGGGAAGTGGGCAGACTTGATATCAGTCCCATTGAGACTGGGTTAGGCTTGACACTAGAGGCCCAGTACCAGTGAATCTGGGACAGGGATCAATACTGCTTCCCCAGCTGACCTCAGCAGGCCCACACCACACACCTGTTTCTAATTGCCGCCCTGCCAGAGGATATTAGGATCCTTCCACCCCCCAGAAAATACCTTTTCCCATTCTACAGACCTAACCGCACACGTGTATCCAGTCTCTGTGATTAATGACATCAAGATGTAGTCCCTCTGTGTGTGTGTGTGTGTGTGTGTGTGTGTGTGTGTGTGTGTGTGTGTGTGTGTGTGTGTGTGTGTGTGTGTGTGTGTGTGTGTGTGTGTGTGAGTGTGTGTGTGTGTGTGTGTGTGTGTGTGTGTGTGTGTGTGTGTGTGTGTGTGTGTGTGTGTGTGTGTGTGTGTGTGTGTGTGTGTGTGTGTACGTGTGTGTGTGTGTGTGTGTGTGTGTGTGTGTGTACGTGTGTGTGTGTGTGTGTGTGTAGATCTGTAGCTCTGTTTGACTCACCTGGGAGTGTCTTTTCTGTCCACTTACATATTTCTTCAAGATATTTCATTAAGCATTTATTTCTCTCGGATATTAGGTTAAATATTCCCTCGATACCTGCAGTCCTTTTTAAAGCCGTAGCAGCCATCTACATGGACTGGTGTCTTTGCTTTGAAGGGTGAGGTTGCTGCGAGGTCGAGGGACTGGCCTGATTGGGTGACCCACAGAGGGAAATTGAAAACTGCAGGGTGCTCTAATCACTGCTGAACGCATGTGGATGATGTCGGTTTTTGAGAGTTACATGAAGGTTTGTTTGATGTCAGAGTTAGTGTAATGTTAATGTGAACTGAAGGGCCTCCTCACTGTTTAACAAGCCTTCCATAAGGAAACGATCCAGGAGACACTATCTTACACTATTAGTACTGTTTCATAGGAATGAACTGAATTGCTGACAGGCGAGGCGAGGTGAGCTACAGTATACTAAAGGACAGATATGTTCCAATATACTCAGTGTTACTTCAGAGATAGGATCAAACAACTTATCCTGTCTGAAACCCTGCTGTTTTCATTGGATGGAAACACGTCATGTAAACACTGCTAGAGTCCTATCAACACATTTGTCCTTTGTAAATGTATCGGTGCAGTAGACTTAAGAGCGGTGAAAGGTTAAGGCGGCTACAAGTGTTTAAGTGGTAATAAAAGTGAGCGATATTGACCTTACTTTGTCCGTGGTACTGCCCATACTGGTAGGAGGCCACAGGGTCCACACTGTAGGCAGGAGCGCTGTAGGAGGACGGGCAGTAGGACTGGGAGTTGGGCAGCGAGGGGAGACTGGGGATGTTGGGGACACTGGACAGGCCCTCCAGACCCTTGATGTGCTCCAGACGCTGGGAGCAGCTGGCCCCCATGCCCCCGGGGGGCTCCAGGCCTCCTGTCAGGGGGGAGAGGGCATAGTCACTCTGGGGCTGGTGGGGCACCCCGCCTGGGTTCAACAGACCCATCACCTGGAGAGAGAGGGAGGGAGAGAAAGAGAGGATGAGTGTTATTGACGTGACGTTATTGACGTTCCATTCAGATAGGTGGTTAAGTGATTTTGGCACAGCTTGGTGTTAGGTATCATCCCAACCCCCATCTATAACACATACCAACACAGCCTAACTCAGACAGGAAGTTCCCCTCCACTGACATCAAAACCCTTCCACCAGGCCTTCCCAGACAGGCAGAGATAGCTTCACAGAGGAAGAATTAACCAATTTGTCTCAGAACTCAACTTATTTGGAAATTCCCTCCTGTCGCCACTCCAAAAAGCAAAGGATGAGATAAAGACTTATCGCCAAAGATGTCCCAACACAGATAACATGGTAGACCTTTAGAAGCAGAGAAAAAAACTCTGGACCACAACAGACAAGCTGCAGACAAACAGGCTAGGCTTTGACCTGTTATTGATTAGCTGCCCGATAATCGAATTTGGGGGAATATTTCTTGGCGAGCGAAGGACGGAAAAGAGCCGTAGGGTATCGTTATAGAGGAGGTTCAGACAGAACGAGCCGATAACAAACCCTCACTAACTTTATCTGGACGGATAAGAAAGAAAGTTCAACAAAGTGTCTAATAAACAGATAATTGCTGTGACTCAAGATCATCTCACTGGATACCAACGTGACCACTTTAAACCTCCCTACCTCTAAATGCATCAAATCCCTCTAAACAGAGACCTGTAGCCTCTGTCGATGTCCTAATGAAAAGCAGGTTCGCTGCATGTTGGGCTCTTCTGGCCCTATAAGTGACATATTATTCTACATCCACACACACAGATGGTCCCGCTTAAGTCATTTCCCAGGCAGGGGACAGAGGAGCCCATGTTGATTTTGAGAGGGGAGTTGTGTTTCTCGACCCCAGTAACATTTTCCCAAAAAATTACTTGCGTTTTGGAACGCTCTAGTTAAACAGAAAAAGTATATGGACGGATGGCGTGGTCGATCCTGCGTGTGTGCGTGTGCGCGTGCGAGTGTTTCCTTGATTTCCCGAGGTAGCTGCGTATGGACTGCGTAAGAGAGGGAGGTGTAGATAAACGTAAAGAAAGTCTTAACAGAGATTCAGGGAGGGGTAGTTTCCCATGAACCTTAAAACACACACTCTCACACATACATTATGGTTGTCATACAGAAGCCCTGTCCGTGGAATCTTGACAAACACCCTTGAAGAGGACGAGGTGTGTTCCTTACAAATGGAAAACATGTGGGGGTCAGGCACCCCATTTATCAGGGAGAGAGAGAGAGGAGATGAGGGGTGTTCGATTTGTAGAATTGTGTATTGCGCCAACATGTATCAAAAGTTCTCCACATCTTGCATGCAAATAATAAGTATAAATCCAGCTTAGTTTCTACATAGAGTAGGCCTAGTTGATCTTCCATATACAGTCTTCATAACCATTTTATAAATTAAAGACCCATCCAATTTAAGTCAATTCATAATTTAAACTAAGAAGGACTATACATTCCTATATTCCACACACGTACCAAAAAAAATTTGATAGCCTGCACCAATTATATAGGTAACAAAACATGGAAAGTAATCTACATAAATTACACACATAATTCAATTTATATTCGGTAGTAATCAATTTGAACACTGGAACCTTGATTTATTGGTGTGCCAAAGCGCGAGGATATTATATGCGTGTTGATGGGCTAAAGCATGGGAAGATTTAGAGGCAATGACGAAGACACTGGAAGCAAAAGTATATTTGCCCTACTGCAACAGAAAAATACTGAATATTGTCTAAAAATATTTCGTATTTGGAAAAGTTTTTCAAGAAAAAAAGCAGGCCCGACTGAGGTGAAGTTAGTGCCTCCACAATGACTGGTAAGAAATGACGAGACTACCATAAAAAATAATTGATAGACAATATCTCCCCTCCTTATGACTTAGCCTATTCATTGTCATTTATATCAATTGAACACATTTCAGTAGATTAAACTGAACAAAATAAATGTCTCACAAATTACCAACAAGTATTTTAAATGTTCATCAATAATATCAAACATTTCAAAGGTTTCCCTTTCCCACCATGTGACCTGTGTAAATGTCCTTTTTGCATACTGTCTAACCATGCCAGCCTCTCCAGTCATTCATCCTTCATGTCCATATCGTCACACTCTCTAAAGTGACCCTGAAGCACTGGTGTGTGTGTGTGTGTGTGTGTGTGTGTGTGTGTGTGTGTGTGTGTGTGTGTGTGTGTGTGTGTGTGTGTGTGTGTGTGTGTGTGTGTGTGTGTGTGTGTGTGTGTGTGTGTGTGTGTGTGTGTGTGTGTTTGCGTGTGTGTGTGTGTGTGTGTGTGTGTGTGTGTGTGTGTGTGTGTGTGTGTGTGTGTGTGTGTGTGTGTGTTTATGGGGGTCTGACTTTGAGCAGCTGAAATCTCATTTTCTGCTTGTTAGGACAGCCCTTAATGTTTAGGTAAAGGGACGACAAGCCTCATGCCTGTATAATTGGCCATAATTGTCTTTTCAGTATAATTTGTCTCATCTTCTCCTCATTCATTTGTCCTCCTCCATGTCAGTCCTCTGTCCTTTTCAAGTCCTTTCACTCCACCTCACACCCACCTCCACCTCTCCCCACCTCCCGATATAGATAAGAGTATGAACTGTGTTTGTGTGTGTGTGTGTGTGTGTGTGTGTGTGTGTGTGTGTGTGTGTGTGTGTGTGTGTGTGTGTGTGTGTGTGTGTGTGTGTGTGTGTGTGTGTGTGTGTGTGTGTGTGTGTGTGTGTGTGTGTACACGTGTCTGTGTGTGTAGCTCTGTTTGACTCACCTGGGAAGAGAGGCCGTTGCTGATGGCAGGGTTCATGGGAGGGCCTCCTGACGTGATGAAGCTGTCGGAATAGCCTGAGAAGCTGTGGCGTCCAGAGGCCAGGCAGTAGGCAGACCCCCCATCCTGTCCTCCCCCTCCTGAGCTCTGGTGGTGGCCTGAGGACGGGGGCAGGGGCTGGGGCCGGTGCAGCGTGCTGGCCTGCTCCGACACCGCTAAGGGAAGGACAAATAGAAAAGAAGAACTTACCATTTACGTATATTGTCTCTCAATTGTCAGATTATTACATTGTAGTCAATATTTAACAATAAATGACTTTGCTAATCAAGCTCAAGGGTCTGAACTCTGAGAGCAATAGCTGTATATCTGAAACACACAGGGAGTTGTTTAGCCTGTGGCCTTGTTTACAGAGTGTCCCACCTTGTGATATGGATGTAGGGGGATACGGGCTGTCAGACAGCTGATAAGGTGAGAGACTGGACATGGCAGAGGGCGGGAAGCCCCCAGGGATCAGGTGATTGAAGGCCATGAGCTGACTAGCTCCAGCCTGCTTCCTCCACCGGGCTCTTCTGTTACTGAACCACACCTGGGGAAAGAGGAAAACATGACATGAGATCTTACATTGTCTTAAACATACAGTCCCATAAATACAGTGCATTCGGAAAGTATTCAGACCCCTTGAAATGTTCCACATTTTGTTAAGTTACAGCCTTATTTCAAATTAATTAAATGGAAAAAAAATCCTTAGCAATCGAGACAGAATACCTCATAATGACAAACCTAAAATAGGTTTTTAGAAATGTGTGCAAATGTATGAAATAAAAACAATATTTACATTAAAAACCTTATTTACATTAGTATTCAGACCCTTTCTATGAGACTCTAAATTGAGCTCAGGTGCATCCTGTTTCCATTGATCATCCATACCAGTCCACCGGTGATAAATTCAATTGATTGGACATGATTTGGAAAGGCACACACCTGTCTATATAAGGTCCCACAGTTGACAATGCATGTCAGAGCAAAAACCAAGCCATAAGGTCGAAGGAATTGTCCGTATAGATCTGGGTATGGGTACAGAAAAGGGTACGAAAAAACTTCTGCAGCATTGAAGGTCCCCAAGAACACAGTGGCCTCCATCATTCTTAAATGGAAGAAGTTTGGAACCACCAAGACTCTTCCTAGAGCTGACCACCCAGTCAAACTGAGTAATCGGGGGAGAAGGGCCTTGGTCAGGGAGGTGACCATGAACCCAATGGTCACTCTGACAGAGCTCTAGAGTTTCTCTGTGGAGATGGTAGAACCTTCCAAAAGGCACCTAAAGATGCTCAGACCATGAGAAAAAATATTCTATGGTCTCATGAAACCCAGCTTGAAATCTTTGGCCTGAATGCCAAGCGTCACATCTGGAGGAAACCTGGCACCATCCATACTGTGAAGCACGGTGGTGACACCATCATGCTGTGGGGATGTTTTTCAGTGGCAGGGACTGGGAGACTAGTCAGGATCGAGGGAAAGATGAACGGAGCAAAGTACAGAGATTCTTGATGAAAACCTGCCCCAGAGTGCTCAGGACCTCAGACTGGGGCAAAGGTTCACCTTCTAACAGGACAACAACCCTAAGCACACAGCCAAGACAATGCAGGAGTGGCTTCGGGACAAGTCTCTGAATGTTCATGAGTGGCCCAGCCCGGACTTGAACCCGATCGAACATCTCTGGAGAGACCTGAAAATAGCTGTGCAGCGACGCTCCCCATCCAACCTGACAGAGCTTGAGAGGATCTGCAGAGAAGAATGGGAGAAACTCCCCGAATAAAGACGTGTCAAGCTTGTAGCGTCATACCCAAGAAGACTCAATGCTGTAATCGCTGCCAACGGTGCTTCAACAAAGTACTGAGTAAACGGTCTGAAAACTTATATAAATGTGATATTTCCGTGGGTTTTTTACTTATAAATTAGCAAAAAATTCAAAAAAACTGTTCTTGCTTTGTAATTATTGGGAATTGTGTGTAGATTGATGAGATAAACATTTTTTTTATACATTTTAGACTAAGGTTGTAATGTAACAAAATGTGGAAAAAGTCAAGGGGTCTGAAAACTTTCCGAAGGCACTCTATTAATGGTTAATGACTGTAATTTGTGCATATGTGTATATCTCTCTATATGAGTCAATATGTTTTTGTCTGACTGCATTGTTTTTGTTTCTGATTTCTATGTATTGTGTGTGTGTGTGTGTGTGTGTGTGTGTGTGTGTGTGTGTGTGTGTGTGTGTGTGTGTGTGTGTGTGTGTGTGTGTGTGTGTGTGTGTGTGTGTGTGTGCGTGTCTAAACCCTGTGTGTTATTGTCTGAGTGTTTGTGTGTGTGTCGGGGTCATGTGTTCCTCTCCAGACCTGCCCATGTGACTCCTGGCTGCAGCCAACAAGGCAATCTCTATCTCCACATCTCATGCCTCACCACAGGAACATCATTTAAACATAGCAACACAACACTATTTACATGCCCCCCCCCCTCCCTATAAATTCCTCTAACTATAAATAAGCTCTGATGGTCTTATTTCAGTCCTGTTCCATAGCCATAAAGTCACCCAAAGCTTCAAATAGTGTAGTTAATGAGAATAAGAAAATTGTATTTGAGGACTGTGCTTGCCTCAAAACTCATCTATTCCAACTAACTCTCACAGTCTCACTTCAGAATTAAACGTTCATCAACAGTTGAAGTCGGAAGATTACATACACCTTAGCCAAATACATTTAAACTCAGTTTTTCACCATTTATTGACATTTAATCCTAGTAAAAATTCCCTGTCTTAGGTCAGTTAGGATCCCCACTTTATTTTAAGAATGTGAAATGTCAGAATAATAGTAGAGAGAATGATTAATTCCAGCTTTTATTTCTTACATCACATTCCCAGTGGGTCAGAAGTTTACATACAATCAATTAGTATTTGGTAGCATTGCCTTTAAAATTGTTTAACTTGAGTCATATGTTTCATTTAGCCTTCCACAAGCTTCGCATAATAAGTTGGGTGAATTTTGGCCCATTCCTCCCAACAGAGCTTGTGTAACTGAGTCAGGTTTGTAGGCCTCCTTGCTCGCACACGCTTTTTCAGTTCTGCCCACAAATTTTCTATTGGATTGAGGTCAGGGCTTTGTGATGGCCACTCCAATACCTTGACTTTGTTGTCCTTAAGCCATTTTACCACAACTTTGGAAGTATGCTTGGGGTCATTGTCCATTTGGAAGACCCATTTGCGACCAAGCTTTAACTTCCTGACTGATGTCTTGAGATGTTGCTTCAATATATCCACATAGTTGTCCTATCCTCATGATGCCATCTATTTACGCATCTACTTGCGTACAATTGTTTGTACAGATGAACGTGGTACCTTCAGGCATTTGGAAATTGCTCCCAAGGATGAACCAGACCTGTGGAGGTCTAAAAGAAAAATCTGAGGTCTTGGCTGATTTACCCAAGTTACTGTGGGAAGCTTGTTTAAGGCTACCCAAAATGTTTGACCTAAGTTAAACAATTTAAAGGCAATGCTACCAAATACTAATTGAGTGTATGTAAACTTCTGACCTACTGGGAATGTGATGTAAGAAATAAAAGCTGAAATTAATCAAAATAAATCATTCTCTCTACTATTATTCTGACATTTCACATTCTTAAAGTAAAGTGGTGATCTAACTGACCTAAGACAGTGACATTTTTACTTGGATTAAATGTCAGGAATTGTGAAAAACTGAGTTTAAATGTATTTGGCTAAGGTAAACTCCCGACTTCAACTGTAAGTGTCTTATATCGCCTGAAAGCTTAAATTCTTGTTAGTCTAACTGCACTGACCGATTTACAGTAGCTATTACAGCTGAAACATGCCAAGCGATTGTTTGAGGACGGCGCCCCATTTCAAAATATTTTTCCACCGGCCCAGGTTTCATACATTCACATACAAAGATTAAATATTCACTTACTTTTTGAAAATCTTCCTCTGATTTGTCATCCAAAGGGTCCCAGCTATAACATGTAGTTTAGTTTTGTTAGATAAAATCTACTTTTCTATCCCAAAAAGTCTGTTTAGTTGGCGCCATCGATTTGAGTAATCCACTTGTTCAACTTGCAGAGAAAGGAATCCAAAAATCTACCCCTAAACTTTGTTTCAACCAGTCAAAATATGTTTGTATTTACTCCTCAGATACCCTAGAATGTATTCAAACTATAAAATTTAGCTCAGAAAGAAGTATGTTCAATAGGAAACCGATTTTAGCAGTTGCGCAACTTCGTCAGGGTGCGCAAAAACACGGATTTCCAAGACTGTGTCCTCTTACACAAACTGTTATTTCTTATTCGTTTTTGAAGTTACAAGCATGAAACATTGTAAATAGACTTCTGACACCCTGTGGAAGCCATATGAATTGAATTTTTTACAATATGACCTTTCTCTTGCATTTCTAAGAGGATGGTCTCTCAAAAAACAAATATTCTGGTTGGTTTTTCTTTGTATTTTCTCCTACCATATCTATTGTGTTATATTGTCCTATATTATTTTAACATTTCTACAAACGTCAAAGTGTTTTCTTTCCAATGGTACCAATTATATGAATATACTGTCTTCGGGGCCTGAGCTACAAGCAGTTTACTTTGAGCATGCCATTCAGGCGGAAATGGAGAAAAAAGGGGCATAGCCCACTTATGAGAAATCCCGCTATGCCCTCCGACCAACCATCAAACAGGTAAAGTGTCAATACAAGACTAAGATTGAATCCTACTACACCGGCTCTGACACTCGTTGGATGTGGCAGGGCTTGCAAACTATTATAAACTATAAAGGGAAGCACAACCGTGAGCTGCCCAGTGACACAAGCCTAGCAAATGAGCTAAATGACGTCTATGCTCGCTTTGAGGCAAGCAACACTGAAGCATGCATAAGAGCATCAGCTGTTCCGTACAACTGTGTGATCACGCTCTCCGTAGCCAATGTGAGTAAGACCTTTAAAAAAGTCAACATTCCCAAGGCCGCAGGGCCAGACAGATTACCAGGATGTGGACCCCGAGCCTGATCTAACCAACTGGCAAGTGTCTTCACTGACATTTTCAACCTGTCCCTGACGAGTCCGTAATAACAACATGTTTCAAGCAGACCACCATAGTCCCTGTGCCCAAGAACACCAAGGTAACCTGCCTAAATGACTACAGACCCGTAGCACTCACGGCTGTAGCCATGAAGTGCCTTGAAAGGCTGGTCATGGCTCACATCAACACCATTATCCCAGAAACCCTAGACCCACTCCAATTTACATACCGCCTCAACAGATCCACAGATGAGGCAATCTCTATTGCACTCCACACTGACCTTTCCCACCTGGACAAAAGGAACACCTATGTGAGAATGCTATTCCTTGGCTACAACTCAGCATTAAAAACCATAGTGCCCTCAAAGCTCATCACTTAGCTAAGGACCCTGGGACTAAACACCTCCCTCTGCAACTGGATCCTGGACTTTCTGATGGGCCACCCCCAGGTGGTAAGGGTAGGTAACAACACATCTGCCACGCTGATCCTCAAAACGGGGCCGCTCAGCGGTGCGTGCTCAGTTCCCTCCTGAACTCCCTATTCACCCATGACTGCATGGCCAAGCACAACTCCAACACCATCATTAAGTTTGCCGACAACACAACAGTGGCAGGCCTGATCACCGACAACAATGAGACAGCATATAGGGAGGAGGTCAGAGACCTGGCAGTGTGGTGCCAGAATAACAACCTCTCCCTCAATGTGATCAAGACAAAGGAGATTATGTGGACTACAGGAAAAGGATGGCCGAGCACGCCCCCATTCTCATCGACGGGGCTGTAGTGTAGCAGATGGAGAGCTTCAAGTTCCTTGGTGTCCACATCACCAATGAACTATTATGGTCCAAACACAGCTGCACCATCGAGAGCATCCTGACTGGTTGCATCACCACCTGGTATGGCAACTGCTCAGCCTCCAACCTGCTAGGCACTACAGAGGCTGGTGCGTATGGCCCATTACTGGTACCAAGCTTCCTGCCATCCAGGACCTCTATACCAGGCGGTGTCAGAGGAAGGCCCTAAAAACTGCCAAAGTCTCCAGCCACCCTAGTCATAGACTGTTCTCTCTGCTAACACAAGGCAAGGAGTACTGGAGCGCAAAGTCTAGGTTAACAGCTTCTATCCCCAAGCCATAAGACTCCTGAACAGCTAATCAAATGGTCACCCCGACTATTTGCCCCCCCCCCCCCCCCCCACACACACACACACATTTTTACGCAGCTGCTACTCTCTGTTTATTATCTATGCATAGTCACTTTATCTCTACCTACATGTACATATTGCCTCAATTACCTCGACTAACCTGTGCCCCCGCACATTGACTCTGTACCGGTACCCCCTGTATATAGCCTCGCTATTGAAATCTTACGGTTAGGCATTAACTCTGAATGGTTATGGTAAGGGTTCAGGTTTGGGATCGGCTTAAAACAAACATCTCAAAGCAACTTTCTATCGCTGGATTCAAACGCGCAACGTTTGGAATCAGAGGCAGATGCTTACGCCCATCCGCCTCCCCGTCCACAACACCCTAGCAAAACCCAAACCTACATGAACGTAACAGCGCTCACTGTTGTCCCTAGTGGCCGGTTTCCACATAATCTCCCAGCAACTTCAGACATGGATGGACATCAAATAGTGACTTGTATCATGTGTGACCTGGCTTATCCATTCACAGGGACAGAGCGGACAAATGAACCCATCCATATCAATAAATGAACATTTAACTCAACAGGCCCCCTTCTCCTCTGAACAGTATGGGGGGGGCTGTGGTTGGCTGCTGCTGCTGAGAGTCCGTGTTGTGTGACTGGCGGGACTCATGCTGATTCCATATGTAATAGCCCCATGCTGGGCCCGGTACAGCCTCCATACGGGAGCTGTTGTGGGGAATTTTCTGGGCTGTAGATCAGAGCTGGGCCTGCATATTGGACCCCTGGGAACACAGGATGAAGGGGCAGGCCAAAAATGTGTGTGTGTGCGCGTGTGTGTGTGTGTGCAGTGCACGTGTGAGTGTGTGGATGTGTGTGATGTGTGATAAAGAGTGTGTGTGTGTGTGTGTGTGTGTGTGATGTATGTGTAGTCTACCTGAACTCTGGCCTCTGTGAGTTTGGCCCTCTGAGCCAGCTCTTCCCTGGTGTAGATGTCAGGGTAGTGTGTTCGTTCGAAGGCTCTCTCCAGCTCATCCAGCTGTTCGGCCGTGAAGGTGGTTCTACTGCGGCGCTGCTTCCTCTTCAGAGGCAGGTCCGGTTCTGACTCCACGTCCGACCCCTCATCTGAGTGGCTCGCTGCTCCAACAGACAAGAGGTGCACAGTTAGGGCTCCCATGGTGTTAGTACAGTATCATTATCACAGTTAACAGTTACTGATGGTTTATAGAACTAGATTTCATTAGTCAAGTCCATCGTTGTAATTAATAATGTGTTCATAACTGACTGGACTGGTTTATAGAAAAGTTCAAAATAAATAAATCAGTCTTAAAAACACATCTTCAGTTTCTTATTCTCCTGACTACAGTGATCAAATAGAATGCAGGGAGACCAATAGGGAGAGCCGTCTAGAAAAAGAAGTGTAGTGATTCAGAGTGACAGTGAAGAACAGAAGGATGAATCCATCCATCCACTTGAAGTGTGAACTTGTTTGCTTTCCTTTTTGTCCCATGCTATCCGTTTACATAAACCTCTTCAGAGGGGCCACCACCACCCCTCCCAACGCTCCCCATCTCCCAATGTTCCCTCTTGTCTTGTGCACCAACAGACTTCCATTCATAGGGGAATTCTGTGTGCTTTTATAAATAATCCCACAGGACAAGGTTCCCGAGGCGTGGCGGCAGTGGGATTGAGAGGACTAAGCGCCACACAAAGGCCTAATTTTGATCCAGGGACCGTTCGTTTTTTTAAGGGGGGAAAGGGGGGTCAGTGACGGAGAGAGAGAGTGTCGGGGGGAACCTGCATTGTCTACAGTTGCAGTCTTGCTGGAGCCCCAGTAACAGTTGGGGATGGAGAGAGGGACTGGGCAGCAGCCCCCCATACACCCCCCTCCACACCACTTGCAGGTGCATGCTGGTCTTGTTTGCTCAGAGAGAAACGCTGGCGCTTTAAAAGCTAATTCAGCAGAAGAGGCAGTGAATTGACGAGGCTCTCTAAAGCTACGGCCCAGTGGTAACACAGTGGTAACACAGTGGTAACCTAGGGCAGGGCCAAGCCAGACAAACAGACAGACCCAAGGGCAGGGAGACCCAGAGATCAGATACTCTCCTCAGGCCAGTGTCCAACGCCCAGCTTTACTATGCCCCTCAGTGTCCTTGCGTCTGTCACTGTGCACATAAGCATGCAAAGGCATGTACATTTGTACTAGAGCAGGGCGATATGGACAAAAATCCTTGCCTGAATTGGCCAAATTGAGGCAATATTGATAAATAGAAAGATATGTTTATAACATTAATGTGCACCACCGTTTTTTAAATTATCATTCAAAGCCGTTTTCATACAACAATTTCAAATAATTTCTGAGTAACAATTAAGTACCTTACAGCAATTGTTTTAATTTAAAATGGTCAAAAAGATACAAAAATTGCTTCTTAAGCCTGTCTGGGAGTGGTCTAAGTTGGGAGGGAAACCTGAAAACTAGCTGTTATTGGTAGAAAGGTTTCAACTCTGGTTTTTATTGGTGATGTCACCAGGCAGGCCAAAAATTCACCCCACCAAAACAGGCTGAGATTTCATGCAATCTTTTCTAACAGCTCCAACAGTAAAAGTATTATTCCAACCTCATAGTGAGGAAATATATACAGTGCCTTCGGAAAGTATTCAGACCCCTTGACTTTTTCCAAATTTTGTTATGTTACAGCCTTATTCTAAAATGTATTGATAAAACAAATCCTCAGTAATCTACACACAATATCCCATAATGACAATCAATTGAATTTACCCCAGGTGGACTCCAATCAAGTTGTAGAAACATCTCAAATATGATCAATGGAAACAGGATGCACCTGAGCTCAATTTATTAAAAATACATTTACATAAGGATTCAGACCCTTTGCTATGAGACTCAAAATTGAGCTCAAGTGCATCCTGTTTCCATTGGTCATCCATGAGATGTTTCAACAACTTGATTGGAGTCCACCTGTGGTCAATTCAAATGATTGGACATGATTTGGAAAGGCACACACCGGCCTATATAAAGTCCAACAGTTGACAGTGCATGTCAGAGCAACAACCAAGCCATGAGGTTGAAGGAATTGTCTGTAGAGCGTCGAGACAGGATTGTGTCAAGACACAGATCTGGGGAAGGGTACCAAAACATGTCTGCAGCATTGAAGGTCCCCAACAACACAGTGGCCTCCATTATTCTTAAATGGAAGAAGTTTGGAACCACCAAAACTCTTCCTAGAGCTGGCCGCCCAGCCAAACTGAGTACTCGGGGGAGAAGGGCCATGGTCAGGGAGGTGACCAAGAACCTTATGGTCACTCTGACAGAGCTCTAGAGTTCCTCTGTGGAGATGGGAGAACCTTCCAGAAGGACAGACGGAAGCCACTCCTCAATAAAAGGCACATGACAGCCCGCTTGGAGTTTGCCAAAAGGCCCCTAAAGATGCTCAGACCATGAGGAACAAGATTCTATGGTCTGATGAAACCAAGATTGAACTCTTTGGCCTGAATGCCAAGCATCACGTCTGGAGGAAACCTGGCACCATCCATACCGTGATGCATGGTGGTGGCAGCATCATGCTGTGGGAATGTTTTTCAGCGGCAGGGACTGGGAGAGTAGTCAGGATCGAGGGAAATATTAACAGAACAAAGTACAGAGAGATCATTGATGAAAACCTGCTCCAGAGCGCTCAGGACCTCAGACTGGGGCAAAGGTCTACCTTCCAACAGGACAACGACCCTAAGCACACAGCCAAGACAACGCAGGAGTGGCTTCGGGACAAGTCTCTGAATGTCCTTGAGCAGCCCAGTCAGAGCCCGGAATTGAACCCGATCAAACATCTCTGGAGAGGCCTGAAAATAGCTGTGCAGTAATGCTACCCATCCAACCTGACAGAGGTTGAGATGATCTGCAGAGAAGAATGGGAGAAACTCCCCAAATACAGGTGTGCCAAGCTTGTAGCGTCATAACAAAAAAGACTCGAGGCTCTAAGGCGCTTCAACAAAATACTGAGTAAAGGGTCTGAATATCTCCGGATTTTGTTTGTCATAAATTTGCAACCATTTCTAAAAACCTGTTTTTGCTTTGTCATGATGGGGTATTGTGTGTAGATTGATGAGTGGAAAAAAGCTATTTAATCAATTTTAGAATAAGGCTGTCACGTAACAAAATGTGAAAAAAGTCCAAGGGGTCTGAATACTTTCCTAATGCACTGTATGTGACGACTTCCGCCGAAGTCGGCTCCTCTCCTTGTTCGGGCAGCGTTCGGCGATTGACGTCACCGGCTTTCTAGCCATCGCCGCTCCATTTTTCATATTTCCATTTGTTTTGTCTTGTTCCATACACACCTGGTTTTCATTCCCTAATCACACCGCATGTATTTAGCCCTCTGTTCCCCTCCATGTCTTTGTGTGAAATTGTATTTATGTTATGTGGGTATTGTTACGCGCCATACTTTTGTCTATTGTTCCGTGTTTGGGCACATTTATGTACTTTTGTGCTTTCTTTGGACCGGAATAAAAAGTGTGCCTGTTCACTACACTCTGCTCTCCTGCACCTGACTTCGCCTCCAGTACACACCCTTAACACTGTATATATAAACCACAGTAAAATCACGTTTTTGATTGCACTGGGCCTTTAAACTACTACTACTAGTTTGATGGTTTTATCACCATCAATTGTCCTATTAACAAGCCCCCATATTAGCAAACTTATTTAATTTAAAACTTCACATTTCTCTAGTATAGGCTACTTATCATCATGAACGACATCAGCAAAATGCCTGCGATAAGTGATTGGTATGGTCGCTGTTGATAATTTTCAGTTTATCGTCTCAGCTCTACTTTGTACACACACACACACACACATTACACACACACACTCTCTCCCTCTCTCTCTCAGACAGACATTGAAGTTGTCAATGAGTGGAAGCTTCAGCTTGATTGAGTTGGTGTGATATGAGACTTGACAGCTTTTGTATGTCTACTATTCAAGTTAAAGTAAGATCAGTTATAATACACCTGTATACTCTGTTCTGAAGCGTATGGGCTGGTTTCCTACCAGGCAGTTCTAGTAGGCCTTTAGCTACTTCAGAACAGAAGTTCATTGAGGCTGGCGCGCCGACTTTGTGTTACACTTAATGAATTCCCTGGAGCGGAGGGGAAGTTTTTGTGCAACACTGTATTAGTTCCCCCTCAGAAGCAACAATAAAATACAAGAAAACCCAAATAGCTTGGGGCTCCTCATGTGAAACTGATCCACTCCCCCCTCAGTGCTTCCATTCTCAACACCAATGGCAGTAGGATGCATTAAGAGAAAATTGGTAAAGAAACATTAAACAATGTGAGAGAGGGGGGGAGAGAAAGAGAAAGGGTAGGGGTTGGGAGAGATGTTGCCTTTGGGTATTTGGGGAGATTATTCTATTTTGCACTTTATCAGAATGCTACCACTTTCTATTTCTGTTTACATTCACAGATACAGGCCATTCAGCTGCTCCCATCCACACTAAACAGAACCAAGATGTAAAATGGCTGCCTGTCGCGGTTAAGACCATTATTACAATGAATCAAGAGAGAAACTACAACTTTACTACCTCCAACAGCCTAATGAATTTTTCACTCTGTGAGCTTCTAGTAGAACAAATCTTTTAATTCCTGACTTCATAACATCCTCAAGCCACATCACTAACCAAACAACAAATGCAAAGACATATTATTGAGAGGAGGAACCAAGGGGTGGGTGGATGTTTTTTAGGTGGTGGTAGTGGCTGGTGGGGTAGGAATTTCGGGTGTGGAGGAGTTGGAGTGGAGGCATTATTTGAAACAGAATTGCTGGTGAAAAACAGAGAGGAGCCTTTGTAGCTTCAGTTCCTGGAGGCTCATAGGGAATGCTTAGTTTCCCCACAGTTACCAGCATGCAACAGCGTTCCAAAGAATTTCACAGGGATTTAGAATCTGGGAATGCCGAGTTGTTATAAAAATCCTTAATTACTTTGGAATTACCTATCGGTTATGACCAGTCTGCTTTGGGGATCCTAGGGAACGTCTTTCAAACGAAGTGTCAGTATGGCATCTCTTGGAGGTTTGCAGTCCCGTCTTGATATACTTTCATGTGACAAGACTATTTATACTCTCCCCCATCTCTTTCTCTCCCCCATCTCTTTCTCTCCCCCATCTCTCTCTCTCCCCCATCTCTTTCTCTCCCCCATCTCTTTCTCTCCCCCAGCTCTCTCTCTCCCCATCTCTTTCTCTCCACATCTCTCTCTCCCCCATCTCTTTCTCTCCCATCTCTTTCTCTCCCCATCTCTTTCTCTCCCCATCTCTCTCTCTTCCCCATCTCTTTCTCTCCCCCATCTCTTTCTCTCCCCCATCTCTCTCTCTCTTCCCCATCTCTTTCTCTCCCCCATCTCTTTCTCTCCCCCATCTCTCTCTCTCCCCATCTCTCTCTCTGCCTACTCTGTCTTTCTCTTTCTCTCCCCATCTCTTTCTCTCCCCCATCTCTCTCTCTCCCCCATCTCTCTCTCTGCCTACTCTTTCTATCTTTCTCTCCCCATCTCTTTCTCTCCCCATCTCTCTCTCCCCCATCTCTTTCTCTCCCCATCTCTTTCTCTCCCCCATCTCTTTCTCTCCCCCATCTCTCTCTCTTCCCCATCTCTTTCTCTCCCCCATCTCTTTCTCTCCCCCATCTCTCTCTCTCCCCCATCTCTCTCTCTGCCTACTCTTTCTATCTTTCTCTCCATATCTCTTTCTCTCCCCATCTCTCTCTCCCCCATCTCTTTCTCTCCCCATCTCTTTCTCTCTCCCATCTCTTTCTCTCCCCTTCTCTCTCTCTCTTCCCCATCTCTTTCTCTTCCCCATCTCTTTCTCTCCCCCATCTCTCTCTCTCCCCCATCTCTCTCTCTGCCTACTCTGTCTTTCTCTTTCTCTCCCCATCTCTTTCTCTCCCCCATCTCTCTCTCTCCCATCTCTCTCTCTGCCTACTCTTTCTCTCTTTCTCTCCCCCATCTCTCTCTCTCTGCCTACTCTGTCTCTCTCTTTTTCTTCCCCATCTCTCTCTATGCCTACTCAGTCCCTCTCTCCATGTCCCCATCTCTCTCTCTGCCTACTCTGTCCCTCTCTCCTTGTCCCCATCTCTCTCTCTGCCTACTCTGTCTTTCTCTCATTGTCCCCATCTCTCTCTCTGCCTACTCTGTTTCTCTCTCCTTGTCCCTATCTCTCTCTCTGCCTACTCTGTCTCTCTCTTTCTCCCCATCTCTCTCTCTTTCTCTCTCTTTGTTGCTCTAAGGCTGAGGTCTTTGCTGGCGATTTGCACGCTCCATCTGTGGAATCCGTCATGGCTGCCTCGACCCGCACAGAGGGGCCTGTCACCTGCCCCACGGGGGAGCGGGAGGCACAAAGAGGGCCAGAGAGTGGCAAGGGGGGGGCACAGCTGGGGGGCTCCCCAAAACCTTCCTCTGCAGCCTGGAGGGGACCATGGGAGCACCTGAGGGGTAGAGGAAGGAGGAGGCCTTTGTTGTTCTCCTATTCAAATGTAGGCTACCACAATCAGGCTTCTATGACTGTGCATTTGTGTTGTTGATGTTGTTGTTGTTGCGTGTGTCAGTGTGTTTGTGAGAGTGTGGGTCTTACAAAGGCATTAGTGTTGTTGTGTGTGTCAGTGTGTTTTTGAGAGAGAGAGAGAGAGAGAGAGAGAGAGAGAGAGAGAGAGAGAGAGAGAGAGAGAGAGAGAGAGAGAGAGAGAGAGAGAGAGAGACAGAGAGACAGAGAGACAGAGAGAGAGAGACAGAGAGAGAGAGGTCACCAAGAGGCATAGCACACACAGTAGGGGGTTGAAGTGACAAAGGTGTACCTGGTGATACGTCCCCTGCCACCTGTTAACTCCCACTGCTCTCTGTACTCTGCTTCAGAGAAACACACACACACACACACACACACACACACACACACACACACACACACACACACACACACACACAAGCGCCTAGGCTTCTGTAGACTGTGAGAATTGGTACTGACAGTACATTACATAGACCATCCTTCTGCTTCTAGGTTAATGAGCCTTGTCAGCCCTACGGCAACTCTGGTGGTGTGAAGATACACACTCACTCATACACTCACACTCACTCATACACTCATACACTCACTCACACTTACTCACTCATACACTCATACACTCATACACGCACACTCACTCACTCACTCACTCATATACTCATACACTCATACACTCACTCACACTTACTCACTCATACACTCATACACTCATACACTCACTCACACTTACTCACTCATACACTCATACACTCACTCACACTTACTCACTCATACACTCACTCACACTTACACACTCATACACTCATACACTCATACACTCACTCACTCACACTCACTCATACACTCATACACTCACTCATACACTCACTCACACTCACTCATACACGTATACAATCATGCACTCACACACTCATACACTCATACACTCATACACTCACTCATACACACACACACACTCACTCACTCACTCATACACACACTCACTCACTCATACACTCACTCACTTACTCACTCATACACTCACTCACTCACTCATACACTCCCTCACTCATACACTCCCTCACTCATACACTCACTCACTCATACACTAACTCACTCATACACTCACACCCTTACTCACTCATACACTCACACCCTTACTCACTCATACACTCACACCCTTACTCACTCATACACTCACACACTCCCTCACTCATACACTCCCTCACTCATACACTCCCTCACTCATACACTCACTCACTCATACACTCACTCACTCATACACTCACACACTTACTCACTCATACACTCCCTCACTCATACACTCCCTCACTCATACACTCCCTCACTCATACACTCATACACTCACTCATACACTCACTCACTCATACACTCACTCACTTACTCACTCATACACTCCCTCACTCATACACTCCCTCACTCATACACTCCCTCACTCATACACTCACTCACTCATACACTCACTCACTCATAAAGTTTTCAGCGCATTTTAATTTTGACAATAGATATTCTGTATTTTGCACATTGGACATACAAACAAATGCATACCAACATATTTAAAGCACACAGCAATGAGTTTACCATTTTTCCCTGACACTACTTTGGTCATTACTGCTGAGTTAAAAATTGTTCCAGGTAAAAAAAAAACATTTTTATTGTATAACAGGATGAATGTGTTTTATATGGCACTGCTGAATAGCCTTAGCAATCAAATTATCCACCAACCCCACATATCTATGTATACATAAACTGTGTCTTAAAATGTTTTATTCATACTCTAGCTAAACTCTCAAACTTACTTTTCCATGTATTTTGACTTCACCTCAACTGTGAGGGGAGTGGTTTACAGTATGTGTGGGATTGGACCCGTAGACTTGCCAGTTTGTAAAACCACAAAACACAGTGCGATCCTTAAAAGGGTAAAGCTATCTAAATTTCAGAGACCCAGAGAAGAAGCCTGGCTTGGACTGGGACTGCCGGGGAGCCGGAGCATTGCTGCTTTAACTTCTTTGATATAGGGGGCAGCATTTTCACTTTTGGATGAATTGCGTGCCCATAGTGAACTGCCTCCTACTCTGTCCCAGATGCTAATATATGCATATTATTAATACTATTGGATATAAAACACTCTGAAGTTTCTAAAACTGTTTGGATGATGTCTGTGAGTATAACAGAACTCATATGGCAGGCAAAAACCTGAGAAAAAATCCAAACAGGAAGTGTGAATTCTGAGACTGGTCAATGTTCGACTCATCGCCTATTTAATTCCCTGTAAGATATGGATCTGTTTGCACTTCCTGCGCCTTCCACTAGATGTCAACAGTCTGTAGAACGTGGAATGAAGCTTATGCTGTGTTGTGGGGCCGGATGGGAGGGGAATGAGTCAGTGGTCTGGCAGATTGCCAGTTCCTGGTCACGCGCTTTCCTCATGATATCGCTTTGCGTTCCATAACTTATACAGACACAAAGGAATGCTCCGGTTGGAACGATATTGGATATATATGATAACAACATCCTGAAGATTGATTCTCTACTTAGTTTGACCAGTTTATTCGACCTGTTATATAACATTTTGAAGTTTTCGTCCGAGTTCGCCTGCATCTGCGCGAGCGTTTGGACATGTGCACTAAACGTGCTAGCAAAAGTAGCTACTTAGACATAAGTAATGGACATTATCGAACAAAACAAGGATTTATTGTGGAACTAGGATTCCTGGGAGTGCATTCTGATGAAGATGATCAAAGGTAAGGGAATATTTATGATGTCATTTCGTATTTCTGTTGACTCCAACATGGCGGAGAAATGTTGTTATTTTTGAGCGCCGTCTCAGATTATTGCATGGTGTGCTTTTTACGTAAAGTTTTTTTTAAATCTGACACAGCGGTTGCATTAAGAACAAGTGTATATTTTATTCTATGTAAAACATGTATCTTTCATCAAAGTTTATGATGAGTATTTCTGTTATTTGACGTGGCTCTCTGCAATTTCTCCGGATATTTTGGAGGCATTTCTGAACATGGCGCCAATGTAAACCGAGATTTGTGGATATAAATATGCACATTATCGAACAAAACATAAATGTATTGTGTAACATGATGTCCTATGAGTGTCATCTGATGAAGATCATCAAAGGTTAGTGATTAATTTTATCTCTATTTCTGTTTTTTGTGACTACTATCTTTTGCTGGGAAAATGGCTGTGTTTTTCTGTGGCTATGTACTGAGCTAACATAATCGTTTGGTGTGCTTTTGCTGTAAATCCTTTTTGAAATCAGACATGTTGGCTGGATTCACAACATGTGTAGCTTTAATTTGGTGTCTTTCATTTGTGATTTCATGAAAGATAGATTTTTATAGTAATATATTTGAATTTGGCGCCCTACATTTTTTCTGGCTTTTGGCCAAGTGGGACGTTAGCGTCCCACATATCCCAGAGAAGTTAAGCCGCAGAGAGAGAAGGAGAATAGCAGAGAAAAGAAAACAGTTTAATTTAACCAAACTGTAGTCCTGAGAGGCACACAGCACATAGCAGCCTGAGCCAAAACAACCGGAGAGGCACGCAGCACATAGCAGCCTGAGCCAAAACAACCTGAGAGGCACACAGCACATAGCAGCCTGAGCCAAAACAACCTGAGAGGCACACAGCACATAGCAGCCTGAGCCAAAACAACCTGAGAGGCACACAGCACATAGCAGCCTGAGCAAAAACAACCTGAGAGGCACACAGCACATAGCAGCCTGAGCCAAAACAACCTGAGAGGCACGCAGCACATAGCAGCCTGAGCCAAAACAACCTGAGAGGCACGCAGCACATAGCAGCCTGAGCCAAAACAACCTGAGAGGCACACAGCACATAGCAGCCTGAGCCAAAACAACCTGAGAGGCACGCAGCACATAGCAGCCTGAGCCAAAACAACCTGAGAGGCACGCAGCACATAGCAGCCTGAGCCAAAACAACCTGAGAGGCACACAGCACATAGCAGCCTGAGCCAAAACAACCTGAGAGGCACACAGCACATAGCAGCCTGAGCCAAAACAACCTGAGCGGCACGCAGGACATAGCAGCCTGAGCCAAAACAACCTGAGAGGCACACAGCACATAGCAGCCTGAGCCAAAACAACCTGAGAGGCACGCATCACATAGCAGCCTGAGCCAAAACAACCGGAGAGGCACGCAGCACATAGCAGTCTGAGCCAAAACAACCTGAGAGGCACGCAGCACATAGCAGCCTGAGCCAAAACAACCGGAGAGGCACGCAGCACATAGCAGCCTGAGCCAAAACAACCTGAGAGGCACACAGCACATAGCAGCCTGAGCCAAAACAACCTGAGAGGCACGCAGCACATAGCAGCCTGAGCCAAAACAACCTGAGAGGCACACAGCACATAGCAGACTGAGCCAAAACAACCGGAGAGGCACGCAGCACATAGCAGTCTGAGCCAAAACAACCTGAGCGGCACGCAGCACATAGCAGCCTGAGCCAAAACAACCTGAGAGGCACACAGTACATAGCAGCCTGAGCCAAAACAACCTGAGAGGCACGCAGCACATAGCAGCCTGAGCCAAAACAACCTGAGAGGCACACAGTACATAGCAGCCTGAGCCAAAACAACCGGAGAGGCACGCAGCACATAGCAGACTGAGCCAAAACAACCTGAGAGGCACGCAGCACATAGCAGCCTGAGCCAAAACAACCTGAGAGGCACACAGTACATAGCAGCCTGAGCCAAAACAACCTGAGAGGCACACAGCACATAGCAGCCTGTGCCAAAACAACCTGAGAGGCACACAGCACATAGCAGCCTGAGCCAAAACAACCGGAGAGGCACACAGCACATAGCAGCCTGAGCCAAAACAACCTGAGAGGCACGCAGCACATAGCAGCCTGAGCCAAAACAACCTGAGAGGCACGCAGCACATAGCAGCCTGAGCCAAAACAACCTGAGAGGCACACAGCACATAGCAGCCTGTGCCAAAACAACCTGAGAGGCACGCAGCACATAGCAGCCTGAGCCAAAACAACCTGAGAGGCACACAGTACATAGCAGCCTGAGCCAAAACAACCTGAGAGGCACGCAGCACATAGCAGCCTGAGCCAAAACAACCTGAGAGGCACGCAGCACATAGCAGCCTGAGCCAAAACAACCTGAGAGGCACACAGCACATAGCAGCCTGAGCCAAAACAACCGGAGAGGCACGCAGCACATAGCAGCCTGAGCCAAAACAACCTGAGAGGCACGCAGCACATAGCATCCTGAGCCAAAACAACCTGAGAGGCACACAGCACCTAGCAGCCTGAGCCAAAACAACCTGAGCTGAGCTCCCCCCCCATTCCCGAGGATGGTAAAGAATAGAGGATTTAACTGAAACAGACTGTGCTCCTGGAAATCAGCTTGGTTTTGTGGGGACTGCGAGTGGGGACAAAAAGGCTTTAAAATGTCCACAGAGAGATGGAGGCGGGGTGCACTGAGTGCATGGAGCTCAGTTTTGGGCATGGTGGGTTGGTGGATGGGTGGGGTGGCTGACCATATGTGTTTCTATTTACACAACCTTCTCATGGTGGTTAATGGACGGATGGCGGGTACAGCCATGGAAGTTCTCTTTGGGTGTTTGGTAAATGAAGAGGGTAACTGAGTCAGTGACATGTGCCCCCCTCCGAAACAAAACAAAAGGCAGAGGAAACAAATGAAGCATTTAATTGGGCGGGGAGTGACGCTGGTCCTTTTCAGGGGCCGGGGGACTAAGTGACTGCCCAACTGCATTAAACAGTACATAGAAGACTGGGCAGATGCCTGAAGGACTGAAGGATAATGGTTAACCGACAGCTTATGGGCCCATCTGCGCCTCTACCATGTTGTTAAAGGAGATGGGGGGTGCTCACTTGACTTGCTAAGGAGGAGCCCCGACCTCTACAGCTGCCCTGTAATTGAGAGTGTGTGAAGAGCGCTGTGTGTTTGTCTGCACTGTCAACGTGTGTGTGTGTGTGTGTGTGTGTGTGTGTGTGTGTGTGTGTGTGTGTGTGTGTGTGTGTGTGTGTGTGTGTGTGTGTGTGTGTGTGTGTGTGTGTGTGTGTGTGTGTGTGTGTGAGAGAGAGAGAGAGAGAGAGAGAGAGAGAGAGAGAGAGAGTGCGTGAGAAAAATATGATGTGGTGAGAGAGGAAGAATAACTAATAAATCATAACCTCATCAAGCGTCACAAAAAGAAAGTGAAGAAGACAAAGCGACCAAGCTCTCCTCAAACGATGAAAACCTATAGAGAGAACCTCTAGAGAGTAAACCTCTAGACAAAAAACCTCTAGACAGAAAACCTCTTGACAGAATAATGAGAGAGAGAGAGAGAGAGAGAGAGAGAGAGAGAGAGAGAGAGAGAGAGAGAGAGAGAGAGAGAGAGAGAGAGAGAGAGCGAGAGAGAGAGAGAGAGAGAGAGAGAGAGAGAGAGAGAGAGAGAGAGGAAACCTCTAGACAGAAAATCTTGAGAGAAAAAACCTCTAGACAGAAAACCTTGAGAGAAAAAACCTCTAGACAGAAAACCTTGAGAGAGAAAACCTGTAGACACAAAAACTTGAGAGAGAAAACCTGTAGACACAAAAACTTGAGAGAGAAAACCTGTAGACACAAAAACTTGAGAGAGAAAACCTCTAGACACAAAAACTTGAGAGAGAAAACCTGTAGACACAAAAAGTTGAGAGAGAAAACCTCAAGAGAACAAACCTCTAGACAGAAAACCTCAAGACAGAAAACCTCAAGAGAACAAACCTCTAGACAGAAAACCTCTAGACAGAAAACCTCAAGACAGAAAACCTCAAGAGAACAAACCTCTAGACAGAAAACCTCTAGACAGAAAACCTCAAGACAGAAAACCTCAAGAGAACAAACCTCTAGACAGAAAACCTCTAGACAGAAAACCTCAAGACAGAAAACCTCAAGAGAACAAACCTCTAGACAGAAAACCTCTAGACAGAAAACCTCAAGAGAACAAACCTCTAGACAGAAAACCTCTAGACAGAAAACCTCAAGACAGAAAACCTCTAGACAGAAAACCTCTAGACAGAAAACCTCAAGACAGAAAACCTCAAGAGAACAAACCTCTAGACAGAAAACCTCTAGACAGAAAACCTCAAGACAGAAAACCTCTAGACAGAAAACCTCAAGACAGAAAACCTCAAGACAGAAAACCTCTAGACAGAAAACCTCAAGACAGAAAACCTCAAGACAGAAAACCTCAAGACAGAAAACCTCAAGACAGAAAACCTCTAGACAGAAAACCTCAAGACAGAAAACCTCAAGACAGAAAACCTCTAGACAGAAAATCTCAAGACAGAAAACCTCAAGACAGAAAACCTCTAGACAGAAAATCTCTAGACAGAAAACCTCAAGACAGAAAACCTCTAGACAGAAAACCTCTAGACAGAAAAACTTGAGAGAGAGAAAACCGAGAGAGAGAGAGAGAGAGAGAGAGAGAGAGAGAGAGAGAGAGAGAGAGAGAGAAAACCTCTAGACAGAAAAACTTGAGAGAGAGAAAACCGAGAGAGAGAGAGAGAGAGAGAGAGAGAGAGAGAGAGAGAGAGAGCCTAGTCAAATAATTAACATCCAATCATATTAACCGCTACTCTTTCGCTGGAAACCTTCACTCTTGCGCAGACATTTCGAAACAAAAGATGCCAATTTAAAAAATAAGCCACGGGAGTTTTTTGATCCAGAATAAAGACGACTTTCAAGTAGTAAGACATGTATAAAAGCAACAGATACCATTTATAAGAAGGGTCTAGAAGCGTCTTATATGGTGAGGTACCGAGTGGCTAGGACAGGCAAGCCCCATACTATTGTGGAGGACTTCATTCTTCCTGCTGCCGCAGATATGGCTGGGACAGTGCTGGGGGAAAAGGCCCCAAAAAATATACAGACAATTTCTTCACCAAACAACACTGTTTCACGACGCATCAGTGACATGGAATGAGATGTTTTGAAACAATTACTGCTTCACATACAAGCCAGTGAATTATAAGCGTTACAGCTGGATGAGTCAACAGACATGGCAGGCCTGGCACAGCTCCTGGTATATGTCCGTTATGTTTATCGGGGGTCAATAAGGAAGACATTCTCTTCTGGAAACCAGGACAACAGGAGAGGATATTTTTTAAGTACTGAACAGCTTTGTGACATCAAATGGACTTTGGTGGTCAAGATGTGTTGGTATCTGTAATGATGGCGCAAAAGCCATGACAGGGAGACATAGTGGAGTGGAAACGCGTGTGCAAGAAGTTGCTCCGATGCCACTTGGGTACACTGCAGCATCCACCGAGAGGCTCTTGCTGCCAAGGGAATGCCTGACAGCTTGAAAGACGTTTTGGACACTACAGTGAAAATGGTTAACTTTGTTAAAGCAAGGCCCCTGAACTCTCGTGTATTTTCTGCATTATGCAATGATATGGGCAGCGACCATGTAACGCTTTTACAACATACAGAAGTGCGCTGGTTATCAAGGGGCAAAGTATTGACACGTTTTTTTTAATTGAGAGACGAGCTTAAAGTGTTCTTTACTGACCATCATTTTCACTTGTCTGACCGCTTGCATGATGACGAGTTTCTCACACGACTGGCCTATCTGGGTGATGTTTTTTCTCGCCTGAATGATCTGAATCTAGGATTACAGGGACTCTCCGCAACTATATTCAATGTGCGGGACAAAATTGAGGCTATGGTTAGGAGCTCCTTTCTGTCTGCATTAACGAGGACAACACACAGGTCTTTCCATCATTGTATCATGTTTTGTGTGCAAATGAACTCAAGCTTACGGACAATGTCAAATGTGATATAGCGAAGAATCTGAGTGAGCTGGGTGCGCAATTACGCAGGTACTTTCCCGAAACGGACGACACAAACAACTGGATTCGTTATCCCTTTCATGCCCTGCATCCAGTACACTTACCGATATCTGAACAAGAGAGCCTCTTGCAACAAGCTGTTCTGTGAAAATGTAATTTAAAAGTCACTGCCATATTTCTGGATTGGGCTGCGCTCAGAGTTTCTTGCCTTGGCAAATTGCACTGTTAAGACACTGATGCCCTTTGCAACCACGTACCTATGTGAGAGTGGATTCTGGGCCCTCATTAGCATGAAAACAAAATACAAGCACAGACTGTGTGTGGAAATTATTTAAGACTGAGACTCTCTCCAATACAACCCAACATTGCAGAGTTATGTGCATCCTTTCAAGCACACCCTTCTCATTAACGTGTTGTGAGCTATTCACAATTTTCGATGAACAAATAAGGTTTTATATGTAAGACGGCTAAATAAAGAGCTAAATTATTGATTATTATTATTTGTGCCCTGGTCCTATAAGAGCTCTTTGTCACTTCCCACGAGCCAGGTTGTGACAAAAATTCACACTCATTCTTATGTTTAATAAATGTATCGTATAGTGTGTGTGGAAGGCTTACAATGACGGCAAAAAACAACATTTGAGAGTGCGCTGACCGTGGTGCTAGAGGGGGTACGCAGCTGGAAGTTGAATGTTTGAAGGGGTATGGGACTATAAAAAGTTTGGGAACCACTGCTCTAGACAGAAAACATCTAGACAGAAAACCTCTAGACAGAAAACCTCTAGACAGAAAACCTATACACAGAAAACCTCTAGACAGAACACCTATACACAGAAAACCTCTAGACAGAACACCTATACACAGAAAACCTCTAGACAGAACACCTATACACAGAAAACCTGTAGACAGAAAACCTGTAGATAGAAAACCTCTAGACAGAAAACCTCTACACAGAAAACCTCTGGACAGAAAACCTATATACAGAAAACCTGTAGCCCAAAAACCTCTAGACAGAAAATCTCTAGACAGAAAACCTCTACAGAGAAAACCTCTGGACAGAAAAGCTCTACACAGAAAACCTGTAGACAGAAAACCTCTAGACAGAAAACCTATACATGGAAAACCTCTAGACAGAACACCTATACACAGAAAACCTCTAAACAGAACACCTATACACAGAACACCTCTAGACAGAACACCTATACACAGAAAACCTCTAGACAGAAAACCTATACATGGAAAACCTCTAGACAGAACACCTATACACAGAAAACCTCTAAACAGAACACCTATACACAGAAAACCTCTAGACAGAACACCTATACACAGAAAACCTCTAGACAGAACACCTATACACAGAAAACCTGTAGACAGAAAACCTATACACAGAAAACCTGTAGACAGAAAACCTGTAGATAGAAAACCTCTAGACAGAAAACCTCTACACAGAAAACCTCTGGACAGAAAACCTATACACAGAAAACCTGTAGCCCAAAAACCTCTAGACAGAAAATCTCTAGACAGAAAACCTCTACAGAGAAAACCTCTGGACAGAAAAGCTCTACACAGAAAACCTGTAGACAGAAAACCTCTACACAGAAAACCTGGAGACAGCAATAGGAGTTATGAGAGTCTGTGCTGTGGCAGGACAACAGGAAGCTGTTACCTGTCATGTTGAACCAAATATGATTGTAACCCTGTTTCCTGTAGGGATGATGGAGAATGATACTATGTTGACCTCTGACCCCACTTAGCCTGGTCTGACAAGCAGAGAGAGCTAGGCACTGACTGACCACTGGGGAGTTAACTCAATACAACTCTCTTTTTTACAAAGTCAAAAACAGTTAAGCTCTGTTATCTTTGACTGTTGGTAGCACTTTACATTACGCCATGTAATGAAATGTTAATAACATGGTACTAGTATAGTAACAACAAGTTATAGTTCCTAAAGAATATGAAATTGCAGTTTCTAGATTCTACTATAGAGAGCAAGGTGAACTCCCTCCCTCTCAGCTTGCCCTGCCCTGTCCAGAGCCTTGTACCGCTGCCCCTGCCCTGTCCAGAACCTTATGCCCCTGCCCCTGCCCTGTCCAGAACCTTATGCCCCTGCCTCTGCCCTGTCCAGGGCCTTATGCCCCTGCCTCTGCCCTGTCCAGGGCCTTATGCCTCTACCCTTTCGCCTGCCCTGTCCAGAGCCTTATACCCCTACCCTTGCCCTCTCCAGAGCCGTATACCCCTGCCTCTGCCCTGTCCAGGGCCTTAAGCCTCTACCCTTTCGCCTGCCCTGTCCAGAGCCTTATACCCCTACCCTTGCCCTCTCCAGAGCCTTATACCCCTGCCTCTGCCCTGTCCAGGGCCTTATACCTCTACCCTTTCGCCTGCCCTGTCCAGAGCCTTATGCCCCTACCCTTGCCCTCTCCAGAGCCTTATACCCCTGCCTCTGCCCTGTCCAGGGCCTTATACCTCTACCCTTTCGCCTGCCCTGTCCAGAGCCTTATACCCCTACCCTTGCCCTCTCCAGAGCCTTATGCCCCTACCTCAGTCAAGTGATTGACAACTCCC
This sequence comes from Salvelinus namaycush, assembly GCF_016432855.1. NCBI lineage: Eukaryota > Metazoa > Chordata > Actinopteri > Salmoniformes > Salmonidae > Salvelinus > Salvelinus namaycush. The sequence goes on along the minus strand of NC_052340.1, from coordinate 30,489,296 downwards.
TGTCTGCCTTTCCTTGTTTAACCACTGCATTCAGTTGCCTTAGCCCTGCGTTCCACAGCTTTGACACCCCAATCTCTCCTCTGCACATGCACACACACTAACACACACTTGTAAAAACAATATCTCACCCCCTTCCTTCTCTCTCTTTCTCTAGCCGTTGTTTGGTGGAATACTTCCATCAGATAAAGAGAGGTCTTATTCTATGGCAGCCATTCTCCTTGACCTTCGCAGGCCTTTTCACTCTTTCACTCACTTCAAACTGTCTTTTGGCGTGCTCGGCTGAATGTGCCAAGTCCATCACGGGTGAAGGGGGTGCGAGAGGGTCTGAAGGGGCTGAAGGGGGAAACTCCGAGCCCCTACTCATTCTCCATCCCCCCACTTCAAAGTTGGTCTGCATTCATTAATTGCCCTTTGAATTGATATCAGAGGGTCACAATAGGGGTGTGAAAGGAGAAAGAGGCTTTAATGAAGCATAGAGCCCCTATTCATTTGCAGATAACTATGTTTTAACGCTTGGATCGTCATCATGCACGGCATTATTTTAAAAAACGAATGCGAGGCGGAGGAGTAAGGGAGTAGGAGAGTAGGAGAGGAGAAGAGGAGAGGGACAGAGAGAGCCTGAGGCGAGGGTTAGTGAGAGTGATTTGGTGCTCCCTCTTGCCCCCTGTGCCCTTGTGCCCAGGGACACACTGAGTGACACATTCCTCAGACAGACTGATATTCCCTGTCATCAGATGCTCATGTTATTTAGGGAAATCGCTATTTTGCTCTATATTGCCTCAGTATAACTCTACATAGCCTCAGTATAACTCTATATTGCCTCAGTATAACTCTACATAGCCTCAGTATAACTCTATATTGCCTCAGTATAACTCTATATTGCCTCAGTATAACTCTACATAGCCTCAGTATAACTATACATAGCCTCAGTATAACTCTACATAGCCTCAGTATAACTCTACATAGCCTCAGTATAACTCTATATAGCCTCAGTATAACTCTACATAGCCTCAGTATACCTCTACATAGCCTCAGTATAACTCTACATAGCCTCAGTATAACTCTATATAGTCTCAGTATAACTCTACATAGCCTCAGTATAACTCTACATAGCCTCAGTATAACTCTACATAGCCTCAGTATAACTCTACATAGCCTCAGTATAACTCTACATAGCCTCAGTATAACTCTATATATCCTCAGTATAACTCTACATAGCCTCAGTATAACTCTACATAGCCTCAGTATAACTCTACATAGCCTGAGTCTGACTTCAATCTGTGTGGTTTGAGCCCTGAATGCTGATTGGCTGACATTATTTTTACTGTTCTAATTACGTTGGTAACCAGTTTCTAATAGCAATAAGGCACCTCGGGGGTTTGTGGTATATGGCCATTTTACCACGGCTAAGGGCAGTATTCAGGCACTCAGCATTGCATCGTGCATAAGAACAGCCCTTAGCCGTTGTATATTGGCCATATACCACACAATCTAACTCTATATAATCTCAGTCTAACTCTATATAACCTCAGTCTAACTCTATATAACCTCAGTCTAACTCTATATAACCTCATTCTAACTCTATATAACCTCAGTATAACTCTATATAACCTCAGTCTAACTCTATATAACCTCAGTCTAACTCTATATAACCTCAGTCTAACTCTATATAACCTCAGTCTAACTCTATATAACCTCAGTCTAACTCTATATAACCTCAGTCTAACTCTATATAACCTCAGTATAACTCTATATAATCTCAGTCTAACTCTATATAACCTCAGTCTAACTCTATATAACCTCAGTCTAACTCTATATAACCTCAGTATAACTCTATATAACCTCAGTCTAACTCTATATAACCTCAGTCTAACTCTATATAACCTCAGTATAACTCTATATAACCTCAGTATAACTCTATATAACCTCATTCTAACTCTATATAACCTCAGTCTAACTCTATATTACCTCAGTCTAACTCTATATAACCTCCGTCTAACTCTATATAGCCACTAACTCTATATAACCTCCGTCTAACTCTATATAGCCACTAACTCTATATAACCTCAGTCTAACTCTATATTACCTCAGTCTAACTCTATATGACCTCAGTCTAACTCTATATAGCCACTAACTCTATATAACCTCCGTCTAACTCTATATAGCCACTAACTCTATATTACCTCAGTCTAACTCTATATAGATCCAGTCTAACTCTATATTGCCACTCACTCTAGATAACCTCATTTTAACTATATAACCTCAGTCTAACTCTATATAGACCCAGTCTAACTCTATATTGCCACCAGCTCTATATAACCTCAGTCTAAATCTATATAACCTCAGTCTAACTCTATATAGACCCTGTTTAACTCTATATTGCCACTAACTCTATTTAACCTCAGTTTAACTATATAACCTCAGTCTAAATCTATATAACCTCAGTCTAACTCTATATAGACCCTGTCTAACTCTATATTGCCACTAACTCTATTTAACCTCAGTTTAACTATATAACCTCAGTCTAAATCTATATAACCTCAGTCTAATTCTATATAGACCCAGTCCAACTCTATTTAGCCACTAACTCTATGTAACGTCAGTCTAACTCTATATAACCTCAGTATAACTCTATATAACCTCAGTCTAACTCTATATAACCTCAGTCTAACTCTATATAACCTCAGTCTAACTCTATATAACCTCAGTATAACTCTATATAACCTCAGTATAACTCTATACAACCTCAGTCTAACTCTATATAACCTCAGTCTAACTCTATATAACCTCAGTCTAACTCTATATAACCTCATTCTAACTCTATATAACCTCATTCTAACTCTATATAACCTCAGTCTAACTCTATATTACCTCAGTCTAACTCTATATGACCTCAGTCTAACTCTATATAGCCACTAACTCTATATAACCTCCGTCTAACTCTATATAGCCACTAACTCTATATTACCTCAGTCTAACTCTATATAGATCCAGTCTAACTCTATATTGCCACTCACTCTAGATAACCTCATTTTAACTATATAACCTCAGTCTAACTCTATATAGACCCAGTCTAACTCTATATTGCCACCAGCTCTATATAACCTCAGTCTAAATCTATATAACCTCAGTCTAACTCTATATAGACCCTGTCTAACTCTATATTGCCACTAACTCTATTTAACCTCAGTTTAACTATATAACCTCAGTCTAAATCTATATAACCTCAGTCTAATTCTATATAGACCCAGTCCAACTCTATTTAGCCACTAACTCTATGTAACCTCAGTCTAACTCTATGTTTCTCTGAAGTCTTAAAATAACATATTGGACATTTTCTATATAGCTTCTTCACCCTACTTTGATTGTTGCTAGAGACCGTATCGACAACCATTAATGTGCCAGAAGTGACTATTATTCATAGTTTCTCGTATAGAACACAAGATGTAAGAACCGAAGATGTCAAGGTTGTCAAGTTTTCTATCACTCTCTTTAATGAACCACCTTTATGAATGTATGAATCATCTACTGCTGGATATTTTCAATGTGAAATCGTGTTTACAAGGTGAAAATCACAGAGAAGAACTAAAGTGTGAAGTCTATTTAAGAGTGTACATGGAATGTGCCATGAGTGGAGTGGAATCAATCAGGTCACCTTACGGAGTTTGCTTATAGTCTAATTCTTCTGTTCCCTAACTTGAAATGCACATACAACTCAAACTTTCACTCCAAAATACCAATGTATGACTTGTGTGAAAGCTTCAGTGACATGCACGCATCAGCCATTATTTGGAATGTGCCTTTGGAGTGTAACTGAATTCATGAAGATTGCTGATTCTCAGCAGGGAGCATCTTTAACACCTTAAAACATAAGAACCGGAACATCATGATGTATATGGAAACGTGATATGGGACCTTGACCATGAATCTATGCTGCACTATAGTGTGTAATGTGTTTCCATCTTCAATGCCTCTTATGCTTCACAAACCAGATGCCCACAATAGCAAAACCTCATCTCACCACGCTTCACCACCCTCCCTCTTCCAGCACCACTGTAAGACAATGATGAACATCACAAATCCAACATCAGAAGCCATGCAGAACATAACTCTGCAAACTCTCACTCACTAAATACACAAACCTAGCCCCTAATACTCTCTCAAAGCCTTCTCGTTTACCGTCCCCTCCATTCTCTCTTCCCCTCTCACTCTCTTCCACACTCACTCTCTTTCTCACTCTCCCCCTCTCTGCCTCTCCTCCTCTCTCCCTCTTTCCCTCCCTCCCTCTCTCCTCCTGGCACTAATCCAGTGTGTGCCCACATAGTAAATTGTATAGAAGCTCCATCCTTCGCCTGAGTAGCGGGCAGTTCGTCAACTTTATTTACACAAACAAAGTCCTGCTCAGTTTCTGTGACAAAAGCAGCTAAATCTTTTGGCCCTTTCATGTATTGTCAGCTCTTGATTTCCTTTTGTCCTGCAGCTATTGGCCTGGCTCTGGGCACAATGAGGCTGGGAGAATGGCGGCAGATTGGCGGAATGCGCCTCAATAAACCTAATTATGACATGATGACTGCGCTCACCATGGCAGGTTTTCAAAGATCTCAGACTTATTCAATTAGCCCTTTCCAGGATTCCCTTTCACAAAATAAAGTTATCCCCTTTGACTGTTTGTCTTTCAGATGGGGAATTTTGTGTGTGTCCGAGTATAAATGGAAATGTGCTGGGCCAACAAGGCTCCTCTGTATGTATCATCAGCGTTACTCGGGGTAATTTTAATTAGCCAAGTAAGGTTAAGAAGATACACTGTAAATATGAGAGAGGGGGAGAGAGGGGAGGGCCGATGAGTACATTATTAGTCATTAGCTCAATTTCTAGGGTTAATTAACTCAATGTTAGCCTTTTAGATTCTGGAAGGCAGAGAAACTACTATATCCAACCCCTGCTAATGGTATGCAGGAACTGTGCCAAAATAGAAAATATGTGCAGGAGGCATTTAGTGAGAGTGGAGCACTGACTGGACATTTAGACAAGTATTTTCTGAAGAGTGGCAGAATGTGTTCAACTATTGTAATTCTAAGTGGAAAGTATTTTCTCTGATACATGAATTGAGAAAGATAGCCTGCCCTACTATCTACGTTCAAGTCAAACTGCACAAGCCTTTATTCCAAACACATTTGGCGCGTGGGGATATGCTTGCGCATCATTTTAGGCATTGTGGTGCACGAGGCTGCAATTTAGGGAGCTTGAGATTTTCGAAACACATTTCTGTAGTTTTTTCCCCCAGACAAATAAATCCAAACGAGCCGCCTTTGATGTGGACACTTAAGGGAAATGATAATGAATTCTGAACGACCAGGGGCTCAACTCGTGCTCCTCCCCTCGCACAACAATGGTCTTAACAAACATCTACTTCATCAATGTTTGACCCGCTTCGCTGAAAAAAAGTATTTTTCAGATTGTAATTGCGGCTGTAAAAACATAATTCCAAATGAGACCAGACAGAAAAAACGCACGAAAATAGTAGACACCACAGGTCTCGATAAAACTAAAAGTCGGTAAAAAAAATTTTGAGAAATTACGTTGCTGGCATCCTTATACCCATCTAAGCTAGTCTCTAGAGTGCCACAAAAGCCTAGTCCTCAGGTCCAAACAGCACCCTATTTGGAATGTGCGCTCATTACAACTCTTATTACCTACGCATAATAGCCTAAACCATGCATTAGTTAGAGTCAACTGATATTACTGCAAACGTTAAGTGTTCCCGTTTCAAGTCAAAGCACTGTCGTGGCAAAGGTCATTTACATTTTTCGTTTACCCTTAGGTTAAAATGATAATTTGACTGGTATGAATGAAAATAGGATAGCAAACTGACTGAGGTAAAGTGAGCCCAAATGAGCACGTGGACACAAAACAACGTTTCTAACGGAAACTGCTACTAAGTTAGGCTTATTATTATTAACTTATAGCCTACATTTTGGAATTAATAAAACAATGTAGCATTTATTGGTAACCCAATAAATAAAGACAAATATTAGAGGGGTCAATGGCTTAACGGATAACTTCATTTTAGGGACTTTTCTACAACGAAATGACTTTCTTTTGTTAGCGGTTGCACTCCAGAAGATGAACCATAGATATTAAACGAATGTGCGCCGCGGGCATAGAGAGAAAGAGAAGGAAAGCAAGGGAGAGGGGCGGCTTAGCTCTCCGGATGAAAGTAAAATAAAATAAAGGGATCGATTTAATCCGCTTGAAGAGATTTTGAGAGCGCAAGGGGGTGAGAGCATGATGGGTGAGGATTGCAGCAGTGCGCATGTTCCATTGTGACCACCGCTCGAGGCCAAGCGCGCCTCTCCGGGGAGAACATTGGTCCCCATTCACCAAAGGAGACTTTAATACACTCCCTCGATCATTAAATGTGACATAGCACAATATCAAATCATTTAGAAGACATTATTAATGTTTAAGAGTGCAAGAATAGGGCATCAAAGACCTAATAATAGACCATGCAGAGAGGCATGTTACTAGCCAATTTCATATCATTAGGCCTTATTGGTAAGAAAAATATATTGTGCAACAATTTGTACTTATAAAAATAATAAAATGACTACAATTATTAGGCCTATGAGTTAAATTATTAATAACCATCAAGTAGCAAATGCATATATTTTGGAAAATATTTGTCATTTTATGAGCTATAATTCTTTGTTAAAGTCGTTGATATGAGGCTGTAACAGAAAATATAATTTATTATCTTGTGGCATTGGAATTTGTAACATGCCTAAATAATTATTCGGTGACATTAACAAAAAAAACGTAGGCTAATATAAAAGTGTCCAAAGCAGGAACCAGAAGGACCAACAAAAAAACGTTTCGACATTGTGTAAACAACTTTTAAACATTGTGTAAAATATGTGATTGTGCACAAAATGTACAACATGAGTGCACATAATACACAAGCAGTTTGTATTTTCGTAAACTATTATGTCGGCAATGCTCTGACTGTCCAAAAATAAAAGTACCATATGATCAATAAATGTAATTCATCTCGCCATTAAATCAGCGTGTTAAGCTGAAAGTTATGTTTTTAAAATATCAGTTAGGCCTATACACTGTGTGTGTGTGTGTGTGTGTGTGTGTGTGTGTGCGTGCGTGTGTGTGTGCGTGCGTGTGTGTGTGTGTGTGTGTGTGTGTGTGTGTGTGTGTGTGTGTGTGAGAGAGAGAGGGAGAGTGAAAGGGGGCTTGAGGGGTTCTGAATGGCAGTCGGCTTCTTTATATGACTTAAAACGACTCCAAAAGAAACATTTTGTAGGTGAAAACGGCCATTTCTCCATGGTGAACAGTCTCTAGACCTAGCCCGAGCAGCGGCTATTGACGGACCTGAATAATTCATCCTTCATTGCGGTTTCATAATGTATTTTCTAGGCCTTTTGTTGGGAAGCTCCCTCTCTTTTTCTGACTGAATTATAAACAGGTTGCCTTCTTTTATGGCGACCAAGCTGCTGCGAAGCCAGGCTTTGTCCACGCATAACCGAAGCGTCAGTCTCAATGGACTCTCGCGGCTTTGTCTCCCAAGTTCATCCTCAAGTGTCCGATTGTGTGCTCGAGGCCTGGCTTTGTGAGGGATGGAACTGTTATACAAATGTTTGATCAACTCATTTGGACGTTTTGTCCCCTCCAACTCCCCGTATTTTCCTCTAATTTGTTTTACTGTGCCTGCATTTTACAGTAGAGCAGAGAGCAGCTGCAGATGGAATAGGCCTGCGAATTCGGTCATAATAAATTGTAGGAAACCGTAAAAAGGGATGTTATGATATTTTTTTGTTTTGGAATGTACCATGACAATTAGGGGTTGAACAAGTTTTTGGTTCTTTTTTTATATACTTTTGATAGGGGTATTTCCTCAAACATTACAACGGGGCTATGTGCATCTCGAAGAAAATGCATGTTATTAGTATGATAAAGACATTTTAAAATAGGCCTACAAGGTAAATAGGCCTGCAAGTGGCCTAACATAAAAAATAAAAATAAATGCAATATAAATATATGTAGCAGAATTTGAATATGCACAAGCTATTCGAATACATCTATAGGATTCTTTTTAATGAAGAACATTCGACTGATTCGAGGCCTGTACCTTATGTTTTGTCGGTAACAAATCTCGTGTGTTGCCCACTATGTATAAGCACGTGTAGTTACACATTCGTTAACTTTTCATTTTTTCATTAGCTCTCTCGCTCTCTCTCTCTCTCTCTCTCTCTCGCTCTCTCTCAAACTCTCTCTCTCTCTCTCTCTCTCTCTCTCTCTCTCTCTCTCTCTCTCTCTCTCTCTCTCTCTCACACACACACACAGAGACACAGACAGACAGACAGACAGACAGACAGACAGACAGACAGACAGACAGACAGACAGACAGACACACACACACACACACACACACACACACACACACACACACACACACACACACACACACACACACACACATTCATACACACACAAGGGGCAATCCTCCCTTTCCCACAAAATATATCACCTGCTGTTTGAATTATCCTAACGCCTCATGGGACAAGCATTAGCAGGAGCGATATGGTCGATAAAGATTGAAAAACAATCCAGTGCACTTTATGACGGTCGACAAAGGAAGACACACTCCCTGTGCTTCCAAAAACAAAACAAAAAAACTTTACAACAACTAAAACTTCGAGTTAAAGAGACAGACAAGGCCTATCTACCTCACAAAGTCTAAAAATGAATGGCAACCCGTAAGGACTGGTGACACCCATGGTGAAAATGTAGGCCTAGCCTATCAAGAATGATTTATGTAAGTCAATAAGCTTACATAAAACGAGATGAAAACCTTTATCTGTAAAACTTTGTTGAGTTTTGAATAAACGAGAGGTTTCCTCATCGTTTCAAATAACATTAAAGTGCACAGTGGAAGCCTGTATATGAAGGGCCTTCCCCCTTACGCAAAAAGTAACTGCCTCACACAAGTTACCTATAGAAGAGAGAACATTAATTTATTAATTAATGTATTTATGATTGCACTCACATCGGTCTCCTAAGATGCCCTCGATGCTATGTTTTGCCCGCCGTTCGTGTTCTTCTAATTCCTTTTTCTCGATTTCATCTTCATCATCATCGTCATCTCCCTTCCCTCCGAATTTACTCCTCATGATGCGACTGATAGAGCTCACTGTGTTACAAGAAATTACAGAACACTGATTAATAGATAATAAACTGGAAAAGTCGAAATAAAAGTTCAACAATCTGCACTCATTTGCTTTTATTTTTCCTTCTAATATACCGTGATAAAGCATCAAATAAATAGAAACATATATTGACTTTAGCGTAAATAATTGCATTGCAATATTTTTTATGATTTTATCTTAACTTAAACTTAACATGGCAATTATATAATTTTCAGCAGTTGTTTACGTTTTTGTTTTCAGAGAGTAAACTGTTTTTTATTGTGGTAAAATGTGGTTATTGAGATGGAAAATACATTAGGCCCATTATGATAAATAAGACGGTGATATATGATGGTGATGATGATGACCATGATGATGATGAACAATCTACGGCTGCAGGTGAAGATTGCACCAATTTGAATGGGCAGCAATTATGACAGAATGCAGATATTTCCTTTTACCTGATGGAACGGTGTTCCGGTCACATATCCCATCCATCAGTAATTTATCCCGAATCTCCCAGCTAAACATACCCGGGTTGTCCCGCTTGTACTCCTCTATTCTCTTCTCAACATCAGGCGTCGTCCCCTGCTAAGAAACGACAAATCATATCATCGTTAATTAATTAAGGCATAATAAAGAGCTTATATCTACTTACACTGTCTACTTACACTGTCTACTTACACTGTCTACTTACACTGTCTACTTACACTCAACAACACAATATACGCCTCTGTCATGCTTTTTCAACCTGTGGCTTGTTAAATTTTAACCCAACATGTCATACCTTGAGACAAACAGTTTTATAAGGAGAATAAAATGCATGACAATACAAAACCGAACACTTTCACCTGCTCGTGCTCCCTCTCCCTTACCTTGGGTTTGCTTCCCCCGATGGCCCCGGGTCGAATAGAGCCGGTCTCCTGGTACCGGCAGAGGATTTTGGAAACGCAACCGTGAGAGACGCGGAGCTGACGGGAGATTACGCATGGCCTGATGCCATGGTGGGCCATTTCGACGATCTTATGGCGGATATGGTTGGGCAAAGGTCTGCCATTTATGAAAACTCCCCCGAGCTGGTTCATTCTGCCTTGGCCTAACGGGGTAGAGACTGCGTAAAAGAAAACACAAAATGGCTACAGATTGCTTGATGATTATAAACTATAGGCCTACAACACAACAACTAACATTGATTCCATCATAGGCTACTAATAACACCACAAGGCTACTACAAATACTGTTAAATCATATCATCGTTAATTAATTAAGGCATAATAAAGAGCTTATATCTACTTGTTATTATAATAGCCGAATAGAAAAATAAAAGTTGTTTAAACTGAAAGGTTTGGTAACAATAAAAGGCCTTAAAAGTTTCCTTAAGTAATGATATGTTCGGATTTAATATAGAGGGGTGTATAGCCTACTTATATAACCCTGTACATATTCTGTAAATAAACAAAAACGTTGTTTTCAGAGATTAGGAAATTATTAAATTAAGAGTTTCATCCTCAAAAGTTGACAAACAAATAGATAAATACAAAAAGTTATGTCAATAACGACTACAAAATAAACCAGATCAAAACGTCGAGGTTTGCATTCGATAACCGAAATTAAAAGAACATTGAAAAATGAAAAATGAAACATGAAAAGAAAATGACAATTTAATTGTGATACATCTCAATGTTGCGTGTCAATCCGAAAGTTTAAATATTTTTTTACAATTGGATACGACCAAGTTTCTGTTTAGGAGGGGGGCTATGGTGTAGGCTACAATATTTAATTCACAGAGTTTCCTATATTAATAATCGCTCTTTAATTATTACGCATCGAAGCCCAAATCTTCCCACAAGCAGTGCTCAAAAAGTTGTTTCAACTTTTGATTTTACCTTCCAGTGGGAAGCCACTGTGGGGGTAGTTCTGCGCCAGCATGGGGCGCATCATCCTTGGTATTGCCCCAGCCAACGCAGTCATACCTCCACAACCCTATGCCTTCTGCTAACCTCCCGCCAGAGAGGAGAATCGGGAGCTGCCGACGATGGAGCTTGACCAGTGGGTGAAATTATGAGTAAAAATGCACTGTATTCCAGTTCGTGGAAGGTTAGCCTTGATAGGGTAGCCACTGGACTAGACAAGAACCAGCGTCCTGGCAGAAAAAAAACACTCCCGACTCCCGAAAAAAAGAGCCCAAGTTACCAAACCAGGAAAAACTGGAGGTAGACTTCTGAAGAGTGCGCCTATGCCTTGATGTTTTACCAGTCGAGAGGCACTTGGATACGTGTGGAATCTGCGATGTCATCAAGAATCATGCAAGTGATGTTGTTCTCGCTGTTGTTGTTGACAGACGTTCAGAGTGAGGGAAGATGGTCAAAACCCAGAGGAACAGTTATTAGTTGTGCTGTACTTCTTTCACATCAGTGATCCAGGCTCTATGATTGGTTTAGAGGAGGCAGCCCCAGCTCTTGGACGTGCGTAATGATTGGCTGACAGTGCAGGAAACTTTCTTCAGTTGTTGTCAGAGACGTTGCTTGGGAAAGAACTGAGGAACGGTCTTTCATTATCCCATTGACAGATGTGACATCACCTCAGATCATAAGTTCACACACAGATATTGATGAACTATACAGATACGTGTAGTTTTAGATGTTGCAGTATTGATTAGTCACTCAACATACAACAGTGTTTAATTTAAGGTATTATTTTCCTAGAGCGTATGCACCCATTTGTTCTCACTCCATGGCCTGAAGATAAGACAGATGCAGCAAAAGTTAGTGCACCTCGAGGAATTTATTGTCGCTTTTAGATTGCGCACTACCAACAGGAGAGCCGTCTGACGGGGACTCGCGCCCCAGCAGGGTACGACGCCAGGAGAGCCGTAAAGAACGTCTGCTCTGCTGACAGAGACGTTACTATTGTGTTGTCGGGCATTTATTTATAGCTGCCTTGCTAGTTGAAAAGACCCTTAGTGTCCCTATAGGCAATCGCACAAGGAAGGGGCATTGCAGTCTTTCTTTCTCTCTCTCTCTCTCTCTCTCTCTCTCTCTCTCTCTCTCTCTCTCTCTCTCTCTCTCTCTCTCTCTCTCTCTCTCTCTCTCTCTCTCTCTCTCTCTCTCTCTCTCTCTCTCTCTCTCAATTCAAATCTGTCTCTCTCTCCCTCAAAGTTTGGCTGCAGTGCAGGGAATTGTAGAAGTCAAAGCAACCATGCTCTTTAGAGCTCCCCTATCAATCAAAGGACAGAGGTTCATTCCCCACCTTTGAATTCAGACAAAACCCCTCTTCCCCCCACTGTCCATCTAAAAGAGCAACGGTTCATTCCCCACCTTCAGACAAAACCCCTCTTCGCTCCACTGTCCATCTAAAGGAGCTCAACTCTACTTGCTTAGCGGCATGTTTGCTTTTAAGTTTAATTTCTTCAGTCCCAAGAGTATATAGAGTAACACACACGTATTAAAATGTTTGTGTTTTTATGGTCCGATAACTTTTGGATGGTAATGGTATTTGGATGATGTTGGAGTAAGCGTGTTATTTTTTTTGTCATACATTCATCCCATGGCCTTGTTTTATTTTTGTCTGATATTTTCAAGTTCAATAAGTAACATAAACACCCTCTTCATCTATTTGGTGAATAATGTAGGCGTATAATTGATTGTTTTGTAAGCGTTTTCTTTTCTTTGTGTATCATCCCAAATTTCACCCGTTTCATATGTTCTCCATAAAGTGGTGCATGCGCGTGGGGTGCAGAAGCACAGAGGTCGTTACCCATTCAAGTGCAAAGGTGCGCTGTAACCGGATTAGCTCGCCCGCCGTGGCAAGAGGTGAACCTTTGACGCGGGACCTGAGGGCATATTGTACATTTACAGGCTAAATGGACATTTAAATATTGACACTGTTATTAGGGCCTCCGTGATATTTATAATATGCATAATGTAGCCTAGATAATACCAATAACACACAGGCCTATGCTTGCTGCTACTGCCAGTATCCTTGCTAATAACAGCTACAGAAGAGGTTTGACCAAATTGATGTTGAAGACGTGCTACTCCCTCTCCGGATTTTGGAAATGTGCATTTAGACTACTGTTTTGAGGATTGTTTAGTTTTTTCTAATGACGAAAAGGTTATTCTGAAACGTGTACCCTTGTAAAGGTATTTGAAGGAATTCACGCTCCACGTGACGTATACCTGTAGACAACAGCCACTGGTTGGAAGGCACCTGATGTTCCAAGTCTTTATGTCTTTACCTCCACCTCTCCAACCCGTAAAGTCACATGGGAGAAAAGAGGGCACAGCGGGGAGATCGAACGTAAGCACTATCATACTTCTCTTATTTACGCAGAAAATATGTATCCCACTGGCTTTAGATGGCCTCAATTAACATTAGCCTCTTTCGTACCTTTGAAAATACACTTAAAATGTTGTCTTTCTGTTAGAACGCGCGTGGACAATAGATTCGCGCGGGGGAGAAAATAGGCAGGGGAAACGAGGGTCCTTTCACGTGCTAAAGAGCAGATTATTGTCCTTCACCGAACCCTTAAGAGGAGGAAACCAATTCAATAAAATTAATATTAGTTTTGTCAATTGACTTCACATTTAAATAGCCTATTTGAACAAGGGAAATTGTCAAATATTGATGACTAAAAACATTATAATAACCATTGATGTATTGCTTTATACTTCCTTCAACAACCTATGTATTTAATCTACCATTTTTACAGATCAATTCTATGGGATGAAAATGTATATTGGCACATGCCAATATGAAGTTGCTGGTGAGAACATATTATAAAGAATACAACGATCACATTGATGATGATTGGATGCATGAAAGGCTTTGATTGGCTGCACAAAGATCATTTGTGACAATTTCCCTAAATATAAATATTTTAGTTTAAGAACATAAAAAGTCACATTTTAGTGAAACGATGGGATTTTTTACTTTACACATAATAGTGTCATCCCTCTTAGACATTCTGGCAAAACATTTGTCTTACATTTACTAACGTTGCGATTTCGGGGGTCATTGAATTTATTGAAACTGGATATTGTACCCTAAAAAAAGTGACAGGAACGAAGGAAAACAGAGAGCGATGATGCATACCTCGGCCTTCTTGAAAGCAACACAGAATCTCCGTGTCTAATCCATTACCGGGGATGAAATTCAAAGTCAGAAATGTCGCTTGATGAGAAGTAAAGGTATACAGAGCCGGAGGCAAATCTATAAACACGTATTTGTCCATTATTTATTTATTTATTACGGCTATAGATCAACAATTCACACACAAAAATAACATATGCATATCGAATGAAGATATCGAATTAAGATATGCATATAGGCTAACTAGAAGACTGACCTCCGAGATGGTTATAAAGCAAAGTTAAATAAAAGCATGCCTAACTATGTCTCTAGATGTTTTACAGTGTTTATCATGAAATAAATGTTTATATGAAATATAAAGTTAGTTAGTTAGTTATAAAATTAGTTTGCATTGATGCTAAATGCTGGAATTTGGGGATGTTGTAATTATGTTGACTTGAAAAAGAAAAGGAGAGCCGAAAAACCAATGTTTCCAAAGACAAGCTGTCTTCATCAGGGTTATTCAATTCGAGCTCCTAGTGTGCGGCTCTCCTTTTCTTTTTCAAGTGTTCTACTCCGATAGCCAGCACCTCGCCTAAACAGTTGTTCTACTCCGCTAGCCAGCACCTCGCCTAAACAGTTGTTCTACTCCGATAGCCAGCACCTCGCCCAAACAGGTGTTCTACTCCGCTAGCCAGCACCTCGCCTAAACAGGTGTTCTACTCCGATAGCCAGCACCTCGCCTAAACAGTTGTTCTACTCCGATAGCCAGCACCTCGCCCAAACAGGTGTTCTACTCCGCTAGCCAGCACCTCGCCTAAACAGTTGTTCTACTCCGATAGCCAGCACCTCGCCTAAACAGTTGTTCTACTCCGCTAGCCAGCACCTCGCCTAAACAGGTGTTCTACTCCACTAGCCAGCACCTCGCCTAAACAGGTGTTCTACTCCGCTAGCCAGCACCTCGCCTAAACAGGTGTTCTACTCCGCTAGCCAGCACCTCGCCTAAACAAGTGTTCTACTCCGCTAGCCAGCACCTCGCCTAAACAAGTGTTCTACTCCGCTAGCCAGCACCTCGCCTAAACAAGTGTTCTACTCCGCTAGCCAGCACCTCGCCTAAACAGTTGTTCTACTCCGCTAGCCAGCACCTCGCCTAAACAGGTGTTCTACTCCGCTAGCCAGCACCTCGCCTAAACAGTTGTTCTACTCCGCTAGCCAGCACCTCGCCTAAACAGTTGTTCTACTCCGCTAGCCAGCACCTCGCCTAAACAGGTGTTCTACTCCACTAGCCAGCACCTCGCCTAAACAGGTGTTCTACTCCGCTAGCCAGCACCTCGCCCAAACAGGTGTTCTACTCCGCTAGCCAGCACCTCGCCCAAACAGGTGTTCTACTCCGCTAGCCAGCACCTCGCCCAAACAGGTGTTCTACTCCGTTAGCCAGCACCTCGCCTAAACAGGTGTTCTACTCCGCTAGCCAGCAGCTCGCCCAAACAGGTGTTCTACTCCGCTAGCCAGCAGCTCGCCCAAACAGGTGTTCTACTCCGCTAGCCAGCACCTCGCCCAAACAGGTGTTCTACTCCGCTAGCCAGCACCTCGCCCAAACAGGTGTTCTACTCCGCTAGCCAGCACCTCGCCTAAACAGGTGTTCTACTCCGCTAGCCAGCACCTCGCCTAAACAGGTGTTCTACTCCGCTAGCCAGCACCTCGCCCAAACAGGTGTTCTACTCCACTAGCCAGCACCTCGCCTAAACAGGTGTTCTACTCCGCTAGCCAGCACCTCGCCTAAACAGGTGTTCTACTCCGCTAGCCAGCACCTCGCCTAAACAGGTGTTCTACTCCGCTAGCCAGCACCTCGTCCAAACAGGTGTTCTACTCCGCTAGCCAGCACCTCGCCTAAACAGGTGTTCTACTCCGCTAGCCAGCACCTCGCCCAAACAGGTGTTCTACTCCGCTAGCCAGTACCTCGCCTAAACAGGTGTTCTACTCCACTAGCCAGCACCTCGCCTAAACAGGTGTTCTACTCTGCTAGCCAGCACCTCGCCTAAACAGGTGTTCTACTCCGCTAGCCAGCACCTCGCCCAAACAGGTGTTCTACTCCGCTAGCCAGCACCTCGCCTAAACAGGTGTTCTACTCCACTAGCCAGCACCTCGCCCAAACAGGTGTTCTACTCCGCTAGCCAGCACCTTGCCTAAACAGGTGTTCTACTCCGCTAGCCAGTACCTCACCTAAACAGGTGTTCTACTCCGCTAGCCAGCACCTCGCCCAAACAGGTGTTCTACTCCGCTAGCCAGCACCTCGCCTAAACAGGTGTTCTACTCCGCTAGCCAGCACCTAGCCCAAACAGGTGTTCTACTCTGCTAGCCAGCACCTCGCCTAAACAGGTGTTCTACTCTGCTAGCCAGCACCTCGCCTAAACAGGTGTTCTACTCTGCTAGCCAGCACCTCGCCCAAACAGGTGTTCTACTCCGCTAGCCAGTACCTCGCCCAAACAGGTGTTCTACTCCGCTAGCCAGCACCACGCCTAAACAGGTGTTCTACTCCGCTAGCCAGCACCTCGCCCAAACAGGTGTTCTACTCCGCTAGCCAGCACCTCGCCTAAACAGGTGTTCTACTCCGCTAGCCAGCACCTCGCCTAAACAGGTGTTCCAAAACTTTTGAGATGTTATCACCACATCCTGTAAAACAAGGGTGTCAAACTTCTGGATCAGGGCCGCATATACTTACAGCTTTTCATCCATGCATAAAGGTCGAGACAATTCAATTGACCTGAGAAAATTATGGTAAAAATAAGAAAGATGGAAGGAAAACAAGGGAAGGGGAGAATGAATGGATATAGGGAAGCTCGTCTAACTCCCTCATCTAACTCCCATATCTCTCTCTCTCGCTCTCTCTCTCGCTCTCTCTCTCTCATGTTAACCAGGAGGTGGCGGTAGATGTGCCCTGCAGGATGTTTTTTAGTGTCCATTTTTTTAAACAAAAACAGCAGTGTCAAAATGACAGTATGCATGTTGATACAGCGAATGCTCTAAGTGCATTCTTATAACTTATAACTTTATTTGGCTGTCCCCATAGGAGAACCCTTTTTGGTTCCAGGTAGAACCCGTTTGCGTTCTATGTAGAACCATTTCCACATAGGTTTCTACATGGAACCCAATATGGTTCTACCTGGAACCAAAAAGGGTTCTCCTGAGTCCAGCCCCAAAAAACTTTTGAAACCCTTTTTCTAGTCTACGTTGCATCTACCACAAGAGGGTGTCTGTTAGCCTCCGACAATGTAACCAATGTTACAGCGTGTTGTTGCCCTAAGTCTGGGATTTCCGAGACTAGGTATCTGTGGGACAGTAGGTTACTGCTCCCTTCAGCCAAGGACTTTTCTATTCCTTATTGAATCCATGATAACTCAAACGTCAACAATTAACAGTCAGTTCTTAAAAGGATAGTTTGGAAATTTTGGCAATGAGGCTTTTTATTTAGGGGTGGCAGGTAGCCTAGTGGTTAGAGCGTTGGGCCAGTAACCGCAAGGTTGCTAGATCAAATCCCAAGCTGACAAAGTAAAAATCTGTTGTTCTGCCCCTGAACAAGGCAGTTAACCCACTGTTCCCTGGTAAGCCATCATTGTAAATAATAATTTGCTCTTAACTGACTTGCCTAGTTAAATAAAGGTTATATAAAAAATCTACTAGTGCTAGCAGATACCCATTGATCTCCAGTCATTGTGCTAATGCTAGTTAGCATTGGCTCACAAAACTACCTCTAACTTCCTTTATATTGGACACAGACATGAAAAAAAGTCTGACTCTGGGGAAGTAGGTAAAGGGCATCATTGCCAAAATTCTAAACTTTCCCTTTATGTATTCTTTACTGACATACCTATCATCAACATGTCTAATTTCAAAGTTTTAAGAGAAAGGATCATTGCACATAAACTTTGTACTGTTTTCTTTAATACTGAACTGTTTTAAACAGCACATACCTAACATTTATCTGTGCAAATACATTTTAGTACCTTAACAACAATGACATTTTCAACAAACTCAAAAACATCCAAGTTTTCTTTTTAAAATTCATAATGAATGAATACAATAATAGACAATATACAGTATATAAACCCTTTACTTTTGTCAAATAAGAGGGCAAAAGTGCATCTTCTAACGGTTATACTGACAGTCTAACAGGTTGATTGAAGCATGTTTGATTGTGAGGCAATGTTAAAGTGAATTTGTTAGGGCAGTAAGTGCTTAGATATAACTTGCGTATATCCCAGCCGTCTCCTATTTACATATTATTTACGTGAATCCTAAAAGACACGTCTTTAGGAAGAGGGCCCAACAGTGTCTGTTCTACACAGAGCACGTACAGTAGAAAGTAAATACAAAACGAAATAGCTTCAGGGCTGTATAAATATAAGCCTTATGGTCTACAGTAGTACTGTTGGGATTATTTATCCTTCTATAGTAGTTAAGTGATTGATTAATATCATTGATTGTACTGAGAGTCCAACCATCAGTCTCTGATTATAGGGAAACCAGTGCAGCACAGTAGGCCCTGATTTCAATGCCCCTGGCCTAATGACTAATATTGACAAATCCAATCACTCTCATTTTAGTCTCTCAGTTCCATAGGCATTGCAAAAACTGTGCCTCAGACTTTGAGGACCCTACTCCATCCTCATAGCAACTCTCTCAATATGCCACTGATGATCCCCGACCATACAGTTGTAACCGTTTAGCTTCCGTCCCTCTCCTCGCCCCTACCTGGGCTCGAACAAGGGACCCTCTGCACACATCAACAACTGCCTGCCATCGTTACCCATCGCTCCACAAAAGCCGCAGCCCTTGCAGAGCAAGGGGAACAACTACTTCAAGGTCTCAGAGCGAGTGACGTCACCGATTGAAACGCTATTAGCTCGCACCCCACTAACTAGCTAGCCATTTCACATCGGTTACACAGGCAACAGGCTAGAGGAATCTAAGAGAGAGAAGCACATGGCAATTAAAGATGCACTCCAGAGCTTTTCTATCATTTCAGCCAGTAGTTTTGAAAGTGGTGCTCACCAGCCGAAACGGATCTCTGTTTTTTGTGTAGCCTACTACGTCATCCAATTGTGTAGTACGTCATCCATTTTCATGTGATATGTTAGGAATTTTGCAATATGTATGATATCATACAAATTTTGCAATTCGTGTGACTGTTACAAATCAAATTTGTGCAATATGTTAGGAATGTGTTGTGCTTTAGATCCTGGAGTGCATCTTCAACCACCTAAAGAGAGGGGTAAATTAGCGCCTCATTCGAAAACGGAGGAAATGCCTCCTCCCTTCTTCAAGGTTCTCATCAATGATCTGAAGTGAATGACAACAAGACTCAAAGCAATATGGTGGGAAGGAACCTTGCTTTCACCTTCACTGTCTGTCAGACCGGTGGTGATAATCAGTCGACAGGCAGGAAGAAGGGAAGAGGATGCTTTCAGAGGCCTGGCAGATGATGATGACCTGACTACACAGGCAGAAGAAAGGCCAGAGAGATGTACACAGGTGTACAGTAGGCCTACAACCGGAGCACTTTCGAAATAGGAATGTAGCAGGCACCTGTTCTCTAGACCTATTCTTGGTAACCTAAACACCATGTCAATTTAAATATCGCTAAGGACACCTCTCCTATCTTCACAGATACTGTACCATTTACGCATCTTACATGAGTGACTTGTGTAACGGATGTGAAATGGCTAGCTAGTTAGCGGGTACGCGCTAGTAGCGTTTCAATCAGTTACGTCACTTGCTCTGAAACCTAGATATAGTGTTGCCCCTTGCTCTGCAAGGGCCGTGGCCTTTGTGGAGCGATGGGTAACGATGCTTCGTGGGTGACTGTTGTTGATGTGTGCAGAAGGTCCCTGGTTCGCGCCCGTGTCGGGGCGAGGGGACGGTTTAAAGTTATACTGTTACACTTGTCAATTACATATATTAGTGACTCCTCAAATGAGTGGGCCTGTTATAGGCATGATACAAAATCTCAAACCTATTCATGTGGAATTGTATAGCCCACACTACAATAACATGGGCAGGTGCGTCTTTGAGATGCATGGGAGGGAGGACAGGTTTTCATACAGTGAGAGGCATAGTGATGTATACTTTTCAGGAAACTGTTATCAAACCCCAGTCCTCAACTCAATCAACCAGCAATCAACCAGTCTATTCTGGGAGCGACAGGCAGTTCATCTAGGTCTCAGGCAAGGTTACCCATCATCATATAAACCTGCCATAGGTAGACATACAAGTGCATGTATGAATGTATCAATGGTAGGCTACTGTAGGCTTAGTACTCAATGAGCAGATGAAGGTGTTTACATGGTGTTTGCTATATCCTACTGTTAAAAGGCCATTCTGGACAATGTTTATTTCAACAACAACAAAAAGTAAAGGGAGGGAGGGACATTATGCTAGTATACAGCAGTATTTACATAATCACACACACATCACATTATCATCATGATTAGCATCTTCATTATCAGGCGTTCCTCCTATTCGTTCCAGATGAGCGGCCTGACTCGTGATCGGGTCTATATTTTAACCAGCAGATCAGCCACGTGACGACCACCGAGAACATGGCTAGGATGCTGGCCACCGACAGGCAGATGGGTCCCGCGGGCGAGGGCGGGTTGCTGTGACTGTGCACGAAGATCAGGCCCATGAAGAGCAGAACCAGCATGGACAGAAAGGAGAATATCACACACACACAGCCCGTAGTCAGGGCAACCCGCTTGCAGCTCTGACAGCTGTCATAGCGCACGGAGTCCTGGGAGAGGGTAGTGGCGGTGGACAAGGTAGTGGAGGGGGTAGCTTGGCTCGTGGACGCCCCCGATGCCTCCTCGCGCCTGAGGGCGACGAGTGCGGGGTGCAACGGAGGAGGGTAGAGGGGCAAGGCATCCTGAGGCAGAGGGTCAGAGTCAATGTACAATGGGAAATCCTCCGTTACCTTGGTATTATTGGGCAGGTTTTGTATCCGATAGTCCGGCACGGGCGTCCTGTGGCGACATATAGGGCAGCTGATTCGCCATGGACGCTCCTCGCGGAGATGGATAGTGTTCAGGCACTCCTCGCAAAATGTGTGCAAGCATTCTAAAATCTTGGGTGCGCGACGGTCAAGGTCGAAATAATTGTAACATATTTTGCATTCATACTCCTCGTATGGGAATGCTATCTCCAGCCCGCGCGTGGGTTCCGCTCCACTGGATGCTGAATCTACCTCTGCCATGTCATCTTTCGCCATTCACATTCTCTACGAAGACAAAGGAGCCTACAGGCAGATATGTAGATAACAGTGTTCGTCTATCCCCCGTTCATAAAAGCGCCATCATCTCGCTGATGAATTGTATAGCCTACGTTGACATTGTTGATATATTTGTATAATCCCCACGACGTCAAAAAAATTAATCCAGGCGTCACCCGTTATCACCAGTGTTCAGATCCGCTGGTTAAATATGAAATGGGTCTCATTTTACGCTTCGGGGTGTGGGAATCGGTGATGTAATGCTCGTGATGACTCTTCGATGCGAGGGTTGGGGTTAATCCACCGGAGTGATCTATGCTCAGCCCGCAGAGAGAGGCGACAGTAAGGCGACGAACGACAGACACACAGTTCATGGTTGTTATCTTTCCTCGGTTGGTCGAAACCGCCCGGGTTGATAGGGGAGGACAAGAGACACCGTTTTCAGCCCTTTCTGGGAATCAGAACGAGGGGCGATGTAGAGATAACAAGGTCCGCCGCCATCATGCCATACAGAAGGGATGCGCCATAATTAAATCAAAACATCTCATGAGTTCAAACGAGACTCTGTCAAAAAGGCAAAGTTGAAAGGTCCACTGTGACATAAACTGTGTTCATATAAACTGTGATCCTATTGTTTTGTTTAATATACTCCTGAGACCCAGCAATTAATTTTTGTCCTCTCTAGTGGTCATCCGTTCTTGGTCCGCATCTCTGAGGCCATACAAGTCCTGTTGTCCCTTTGAGAGGACATTCTGGGCTTTTCAGTGATGTCGTATGTGTGACTTTGAAAACTTTAACTTCCTGGTTCTAAAAAAAACGTCTGCCATTAAAATTAGCACATGTTATGGACATTTGAAAAGAAGTGCGTGTGGGCTAATTATTAATGATACTTTTTATGAGTTTGAAATTCAAATGGTTTCTGGTAGGCCTAAGTGAATATCTCAGCAACAGTTAAGTGAGGTGTCAGGACTGTGTAAAAAAAAGCACATTAAATGAGAATGCTAAATACGAGGTTATCAAGAAATATCCTCTGTAGTGGACTACCAGATGCCACAACTATGTGTTTTACCTACTGTACCTATTGACCGTAATCAAAGACAGCCCAGTATGAAGATAGGCTGATCACACTTGTAGGCGACGTCATGCGTAGAAACACTTCATCCGGTCTAATGGTCGTCTCGCGCCAAACTGCGCATGTGCAAGCAGTCAAATCAAAGGCACGCCTTCAATATAAAGTTGTTTTGACGAAAATGAAAACGTGTCAGTTTGTCACTTTCACGATGTTGGAGTTCAACTACTTAAAACATTGGCTCGAATCTAGGTTGTGCCTTTAGAGATCGAGAAAATTAACAACAAAGAAAGAATTGTTCGCTTCCGCCATTGACTTCTCAAACCCCTGGCCTGTTCTGTTTGGTCTGTTTCCCAAGCATTTCCGGAAGCCTCGCGATGTTGCGCCTCTTGGTTTAGAAACTGTGTTGTAATGTAACGTATGTCAAAATGACCACTACAGAGGACAATTTTGCACTTACAATAAAACAGAAATAACAATATTTGTTCACATTTTTTTCTTGGTAACATGTTTATATTTCGCCCCAAACACTTATGTCATGTAAAAAAACTAAAACAATCGCAAACAGGAGGATATTATAATATTACTTAAAAAAATTAAAATATTTAACCTTTATTTAACCAGGTAGGCCAGTTGAGAACAAGTTCTCATTTACAACTGCGACCTGGCCAAGATAAAGCAAAGCAGTGCAACAAAAACAACAGCCCAGAGTTACACATAAACAAAGGTACTGTCAATAACACAATAGAAAAATATATGTACAGTGTGTGCAAATGTAGAAGATTAGGGAGGTAAGGCAATAAATAGGCCACAGAGGCGATATAATTACAATGTAGCATTAACACTGGAGTGATAGATGTGCAGATGATGATGTGCAAGTAGAGATACTGGGGTGCAAAAGAGCAAAAAGATAAATAACAATATGGGGATGAGGTAGTTGGGTGTGCTTTTTACAGATTGGCTGTGTCCAGGTACAGTGATCGGTAAGCTGCTCTGACAGCTGATGCTTAAAGTTAGAGAGGGAGATATGTCTCCAGCTTCAGTGATTTTTACAATTCGTTCCAGTCATTGGCAGCAGAGAACTGGAAGGAATGGTGGCCAAAGGGGGTTTTGGCTTTGGGGGTGACCAGTGAAATATACCTGCTGGAGCGTGTGAAATATACCTGCTGGAGCGTGTGCTGTGGGTGGGTGTTGCTATGGTGACCAGTGAGCTGAGATAAGAGGGCTTTACCTAGCAAAGACTATAACCTAAACCGACATAGGCAATTTGCACCTTGCAGCTTATCCCGTTTTGGAAATATTGCAGACTTATTATTCTGTATCAGGCCTAAAGTAGATACTTATTTTATTTGACCCATTAAGTCTTCAGGTTCAATATCACTTATTGAATAAAGGCATATAGTATAACCTTAAGCCCATTTGGCCTCATTAGGCTATATGTTGAACAAAATACTTAAAAATAAGAAAAAAATAAAGACACACGCACTCACACACACACACAACACACACACACTCACACACACACCACACACGCAGGCCCTGCAGATAAACACAGGCTACATGGTTACATAGTTATCTCAAAATTATAGGCCGATTGTTATAGACTATTAGAATACATTGACAATTTTTTAAAAAAAGTTAATATAAGGGTTTCAAAAATAGTGGTTGATCTTTTCACGTAGTCTAAAGGTCGGTGAATTTGTCTGGCTTTATGACAGTTCGGTGCTCCTGGCGTATCCCACACACACCTGTCAAACCGCACCTGCACGCACAGAAAACACACCTCTGTGTGGGATGAGCCCAAGGGTGGGTAATGCGCTCTGTCTTAGTCTGTACCTGTCTGTCTGTTCTCATACACCTCATAGGCTACTATTGAGAGAGTTGCGATGCTCAAATTGCTTAAATATCTGCATGGTTCGGAGCTTGTGGCCAAGTTCCAGAGGGCATGCGGTCTGTTCCTCATCGAAGCCGCGCATCAGAACGGAAACTGGGTGCACCCTCCGCGGGAGACGCCGCTCATAGACGCGGAAGCACCTCACCAACTTGCTCGACTGCGGTGCGGTAATGGACACGTTATTACCAATGAAAAGGACAGCAACTCAAATGACAAACACAAGGAAAATGGATACAGTGTTGGTGTAAGTGTAAACTTTTCTATGAGAGTTTGAGTTATTGAGTTGAAGAAATAGAAGAATGTAGGCTCCTACTGGGCAAAAACTGGTTGAATCAATGTTGTTTCCAGGTCATTTCAACCCCAAAATGTAACGCGATGATGTTGAATCAACATGGAAAACTGATTGGATTTGCAAAAACTAAAAAGTAATCAATGTAAAATAATTTTTTATTTTTTCACCTAACTTTTAACCTACTGTAAATCCAATGACACGATAATTTTTTTGTAGATTTGACATTTTTAATCCACGTTAGTTGACAACTTAACCAAATGTAAATTAAAACTAGATTTTGAATTGATGTATGTGCCCAGTGGGCTATAGGCTACCTTCCCAGGGCTGGCGTTATGGGCTGGCCTTGGGGAGGTATAGCCTCTATTCCATATCTCCTTGCCCATCCAAATAAAATATTTAAAATTGACCATTGATATGACTGAAACGCACACCAACAGAAGGACTCATCAATCATATAAAGCATCCGAACAAACTAAACTGCAACCCTCTGTCTCAGTTTGCTCCCGAGTGGCACAGTGGTCTAAGGCACAGCATCTTAGTACAAGAGGCATCACTACAGTCCCTGGTTCGAATCCAGGCTGTATCACATCAGGCTGTGATTGGGAGTTCCATAGGGTGGCGCACAATTGTCCCAGCGCTGTCCGGGTTTGGCAAGGGTTGGCTGTCATTGTAAATAAGAATTTGTTCTTTACTGACTTGCCTAGTTAAGTAAAGGTTAAATAAATACAAAATAAAAAAAATGTTTAGCCCATGTATCTGATGCTGTCTGATCAAAAAGAGTATGGCATGTCATACTCTTTTTGGCCTGACAGAATCAGATACATGGGTTACATATTGTAAGACATAGGGGCGCTGTTTTGCTCACTCGGATGCTTTCTTCGTTGACATAGTTTTTCAGCCATGCAAATTGAAGGAAAGTTGG
Organism: Salvelinus namaycush; assembly: GCF_016432855.1. Taxonomy (NCBI): domain Eukaryota; kingdom Metazoa; phylum Chordata; class Actinopteri; order Salmoniformes; family Salmonidae; genus Salvelinus; species Salvelinus namaycush. The sequence goes on along the minus strand of NC_052340.1, from coordinate 30,463,591 downwards.
CGGGTGCACAGTGCACTGCTCGGATGCTGGAATTATTTTTGAAGAACCTGTGAAGATAACTTACTTTTTGAATAGCACATCCAATAGGCTTAAAAGGGAAATGCGGAGGAAAATGTTTGTGGACTAATTGCCAAGCCTCGGTGTAAGTGGCAAAATATCATGATCTGATGAGCCCAAATGGGCAGGACCCAGTTGATTGATTTGATACAATGTTGCACTTCACTAGGGATAGTTCAAGTCAAGAAAGATGAAAAGGGAGGCAGACAGCCGGAGTAGAGAGATGAATGCGATTTTAATTTTTAATTTTTATTTATTTATCGGCTTTATGTATTTTTACTTTGTTGACCATGGAAGTTATAGGCCTACTGCTACATTGGTCTATAGGCTATCTCTGAGTTCCATGCATGCACTCATTTCTTTAGCTGCCAATGGATCACGGTGTATCAATGTGTCCATATGGCAAGGGCTGGTGCTCTCACAGTAGTTAAATTTGAATTTAGAGATTAATTCAGATTTTATGATTAACCAAGTCATAATGATATTGAGAAATGAAAACATTATTAGTGAAATGAACCGGATCAACAAAAATGCATGTATGAAAATCATAACTGGCACACAGATTGGTAGAAATGGTAGAATAAATTGTAAGCTTCCCCAAACTTGAAACAAACAAAGTGATTTGTTTGACAATCAGATGAAAACAAATTGACTGGTTGTGTTCATGCCACGTTACTAGGCTAACATATTGAACTGTTTTAAGATGGTGAATCATTTAGCTCTTTTTTTCTGAATTTTAGGACCCCTGTAGGTATAAACATTTTTTTTAACAAATAATTTGATAAAATATTAAATTTGGCCTTTACTACTATAGCCAATAGAATGCAATACAGAACACATTCATAAATGGCAAAACAGACCATAAAAAAAAGAAACCATAAGAAATTAGTTTTTTTTAATTGTCTGTCCTTATATCTAGGAGATATAAGAAAGCTCAGGAAATATTAATGTTTTTTGGACACATATTTAACCCCTTTTTTTATTTGGCACAAAACTACCTCCATACTTTCATACATTTTTTAACTGGTACCGGGTTACCTTTAGACGAGTCCATGGAGCTTGTGGGGGTCATAGAGAAAAATGGAGATCACCATCTTGTTCGTGAGAGTCTCATCTTTCCACAGAGTGGTCATATTAATTTGTAACCGTTAAAACACTACAGACAGTTTTGCGAGAAGACCAATTTTCGGGATGTCTCATGGTCTGACAAACACCGCTGTAGCTCGGCCACCTTCCACTGCAGATGTGGAAGGCCGACATATACAGATGCAGTGGATTGAGACTCAGCCCATGCAAATATCTGGAGCTTAAACTGACATATTTTGATGGGGATTTTTGTATTATGTTACTTAGATTGATGCACAGGTGCATCAATAGACTCTTAATCATGTAGATGTCTTTACTATAAAACCCATTAAAAAAAATTGTCCCATGAAAAATATGTGCCCCCTATGGAAACTGATTAGTTCTGACAGCGGTCCTGTACCTTCCGACAGGCTTTTCTTGTTAGTCCAGCTTTCTTTGATTGAAGGTAGAGATTGCTTACAGATTGATTATCCAATGGTCAAAATGTATTTTGCAGTCTTATTCATTGCATTTGTTTTGAAGAATGAAACCAAGTAGGCTATGAGTAGTCTAAACAAACAACCCAACATCCGTGTTTGTTCTGGGGTGTTTGTTAGGCTATTCAAATGGGACGTAACATAGGCTACATAGCCTATGACCTGACTTGAGCATTTAGCCTAGGCTATTATTTCGTTTAAGCTACTTTAAACTTAGATACAACAGACATTCAATATCGAAAGCATTTCCAACCTGATGAGGACCGCTGAAGGCCTTCAAATCAAATCAGATTTTATTGGTCACATACACGTGTTTAGCAGATGTTATTGCGGGTGTAGCGAAATGCTTGTGCTTCTAGCGCCGACAGTGCAGTAATATCTAACAGTTTCACAACATATACCCCAAAAAACACGTAAATCTAAGTAAAGAATGGATTAAGAATATATATGCATATATGTCAGAGCGGCATTGGACTAAGATACAGTGACATAGTATAGAATACAGTATATACATATGAGATGAGCAATGCAAGATACGGAGACATTATTAAAGTGGCTAGTGTTTCATTTCCTTAAAGTGGCCAGGGATTCCTAATCTATGTCTATAGGCAGCAGCCTCTGATGTGCTGGAGATGGCTGTTTAACAATCAGTGGTGTAGTATAGAATACAATACAGTATATAGATATGAAATGGATGATGCAATATGTAAACACAATTTAAAATGACTAAGATACTGTAGAATAGTGTGGAGTACAGTTTATACATATGAGATGAGTAATGCTAGATCCGGAAACATTATTACAGTGGCTAGTGATCCATTTCTAAAAGTGGCCAGTGATTCCTAATCTATGTCTATAGGTAGCCGCTAGTGATGGCTGTTTAACAGTCTGATGACCTTGAGATAGGAGCTGTTTTTCAGTCTCTCGGTCCCAGCTTTGATGCACCTGTACTGACCTCGCCTTCTGGATGATAGCGGGGTGAACAGGCAGTGGCTCGGGTGGTTGATATCCTTGATGATCTTTTTGTCCTTCCTATGGCATCGGGTGCTGTAGGTGTCCTGGAGGGCGGGAAGTTTGCCCCCGGTAATGAACTGGGCAGACCGCACCACCCTCTGGAGAACTTTGCAGTTGTGGGCGGTGAAGTTGCTGTACCAGGCGGTGATACAGCCTGACAAGATGCTCTCGGTTGTGCATCTGTAAAAGTTTGTAAGGGTTTTAGGTTTTAAGCCACATTTCTTTAGCCTCCTGAGGTTGAAGAGGCACTGTTGCGCCTTCTTCACCTCACTGTCTGTGTGGGTGGACCATTTCAGTTTGTCAGTGATGTGTACGCGAAGGAACTTGAAGCTTTCCACCTTCTCCACTGCGGTCCCATTGATGTGGATAGGGGGTGCTCCCTCTGCTGTTTCCTGAAGTTCACGATCATCTCCTTTGTTTTGTTGACGTTGAGTGAGAGGTTATTTTCCAGGCACCACACTCCCAGAGCCCTCACCTCCCTGCAGGCTGTCTCATCATTGTTGGTAATCAAGCCTACTACTGTTGTGTCGTCTGCAAATTTGATGATTGAGTTGGAGGTGTGCTTCGCCACGCAGTCATGGGTGAACAGGGAGTGCAGAAGGGGGCTGAGCATGCACCCTTGTGGGGCCCCAGTTTTGAGGTTCAGCGAAGAGGAGGTGTTGTTTCCTACCTTCACCACCTGGGGGCGACCTGTCAGGAAGTTCAGGACCCAGTTGCACAGGGCGGGGTTCAGACTCAGGGCCTCGAGCTTGATGATGAGCTTGGAGGGTACTATGGTGTTGAATGGTGAGCTATACTCAATGAACAGCATTCTTACATATGTATGTCTCTTGTCCAGATGGGATAGGGCAGTGTGCAGTGTGATGGCAATTGCATTGTCTGTGGATCTATTGGGGCGGTAAGCAAATTGAAGACGGTCTAGGGTGGCAGGTAAGGTGGAGGTGATATGATCCTTGACTAGTCTCTCAAAGCACTTAATGATGACAGAAGTGAGTGCTACTGGGCAATAGTCATTTAGTTCAGTTACCTTTGCTTTCTTAGGTACAGGGACTATGGTGGTCATCTTGAAGCATGTGGGGACAACAGACTGGGATAGGGAGAGATTGAATATATCTGTGAACACACCAGACAGCTGGTCTGCGCATGCTCTGAGGACACGGCAAGGGATACCATCATACCATCAGCCTTGCAAGGGTTGACACGTTTAAATGTCTTACTCACGTCGGCCACAATGAAGACAAGCCCACAGTCCTTGATAGCGGGCTGCGTCGGTGGCACTGTATTATCGAGCGAAGAAGGTTATCAGCCTGTCCGGAAGAAAGACGTCGGTGTCCGCGACATGGCTGGTTTTCCCTTTATAATCCGTGATTGTCTGTAGAACCTGCCACATATGTCTCGTGTCTGAGCCGTTGAACTGGGACTCAACTTCTTCCCTATACCGACGTTTAGCCTGCTTGATTGCTTTGCGGATGGAATAACTACACTGTGTGTATTCTTCCATATTCCCAGTCTTCTTGTCCTGGTTAAATGCGGTGGTTCACGCTTTCAGTTTTTGCGCGAATGCTCCCATCTGTCCATGGTTTCTGATTGGGGTAGGTTTTAATAGTCACAGTGGGTACAACATCGCCAATGCACTTCCTGATAAACTCATTCACTGTATCGGTATATGTGTCAATATTATTTTCTGAAGCTACTCTGAACATATCCCAGTCCACGTGATCAAAACAATCTTGAAGCGAAGATTCCAATTGGTCAGACCAGCATTGAATAGTCCTCACCACGGGTGCTTCCTGTTTGAGTCTTCTGCCTATAGGAGGGGAGGAGCAAGATGGAATTGTGGTCCGATTTGCTGAATGGCAGGTGAGGGAGGGCGTTATATGCATTCTGGAAGGTAATATAACAATGGTCGAGGGATTTAGCAGCACGAGTACAACAATCAATATGTTGATAGAATTTCGGGAGCCTTTTCCTAAAATTTGCTTGGTCAAAATCCCCAGCTACAATAAATGCAGCCTCAGGATATATGGATTCAAGTTTGCATAAAGTCCAGTGAAGTTCTTTGAGGGCCTTTGTGTTATCCACTTGGAGGCGAACAGTTACACCATAAGTGATTAATCATAAAGCATATACCTCCACCCTTCTGCTTCCCAGAGAGATGTTTGTTCCTGTCGGCGCAATGTACTGAAAAACCAACTGGTTTTAGCCGTGTCAGACAGTATATCTTGAGAAAGCCGTGTTTCCGTGAAGTACGTTACAATCCCTGGTGTCTCTCTGAAAAAAAACTCTCGCCTTGAGCTCATGAATTGTATTATCCAGAGATTGGACATTAGCGAGTAAAATACTCAGGAGCGGTGGGTGGTGTGCAGGCTTCCTAAATCGGACCAGAAGACTGCCTTGAGTACCTCTCCTTCTCCGGCGTGGTTTTGGGTCAGCATCCGTAATATGTTCGATTGCTCTGGGGAGAGCAAACAAGGGATCCGCTCCAGAGAAGTCGTAATCCTGGTTGTAATGCTGGAAGTTCTGGTGAGTTATCGCCACTCTAATATCCAATAGTTCTTCCCGGCTGTGTGTATGACACAAAACAATTCTTGAGCTAATAATGTAAAAAATAGTACATAAACAAACAAAATACTGCAGAGTTGCTTAAGAGCTAGTCACGATGCTGCCATCTTCGTCGGCACCATCATGATGAAGCTGGCGCGGATGAGGACGATGTCACAACTGGATCAGACGTGCCTCTGTTTCTCTTTTCCCTTCATCACACATTGGCGGTCCTGATGGTGACTGCCGGAAATGGAAGTGCCTAAAACATGTTTGTCAAATTATTTTCCAAAAGACAAAATATTTTTCTAAATTGATATCAGAAGTAAACTGCCATTCATTGCGTTTCATAGGCTATCCATGTGACTCGTGAGATAAAGACTTCAACTGACAACCCTGTCCAAAAGTTGGAATTGATAACAATGCTCCATGGTCTATTACGCGTCTGCTCCTGCTAACTTGTACAAGTTATACAGGTTGAGCCAAGGCCATATACAAATAGTTAATTTCACTATATGTTCATTTGAGGCTACAAGTGGTTATCTTGTTCAGCATATGGTTACAGAGGAGTGAAAATGATTGGAATGACAATGACCTGCAATGAGCCTCCTTTTTCTTATTATACTGTAGGCTACTCTGCTTTTACACTGTGAATGAGTGGCATAAACCGTTTACTGTAATTAATAAGGTTTCCCTCTTTTTCTAGTCTCAGATATCCCTGATCTTACATTGTGGGAGGCAACCTGTTTGTCTAGAGAGACTACTAGCTCTGTACCCACCCACAGGTGTCTGCTAGGCCCCAGTATGAGGTGAGGAACCGGCTTCTATACTTCCTGTTCCTGGTGTCGGCCGGGCTGGGTCACGAGGTCTTCTACATCACCTTCCCGCCTTGCTTACACTGGAACCTGGACCCCTTCCTCTGCAGACGCCTTGTCAACATCTGGACCGTAAGTCACCTGTGGTTGCAAAAAGAGTGAAAATATCTATGTGAGTAAGGATGGTTTGAAGAACAGAGAAGGTAGCAAATGGAACCATATTCCATATATAGTGGGCCCTATGTGACCTGGTCAAAAGAAGTGGACTATATAGGCCCCTACTTTTGACCAGGGCCCATAAGACCCACTGTATAGGGATTGGGGTGCCATTTCGGATGCAGACACAGTCTTCTCTGCTCTTCAAACCATCCTCCCAGACATAAAGATTTTCTCTCTCTCTTCCACTGCTACCTATTAAATTCACACCTGCGGTTTCATTAGAGAAAATAAATGTTTAACTGGAAATACCCACACCGATATGGTATACCAAAGCAGCATCACAGACTGATGCCTTGCTTGAACATCCCATACAATCTCATGTTTTATCATGTGTGTAAGAGAGAGAGTGTATGAGACAATGAAGCTCTTCTTCTCCTTCTCCCTCACCTCCTCTCACCCCTTACCCCTCTCTGACCCAGCCTTTCATCCCTGTCCCCCTTACCCCTCTCTGACCTAGCCTTTCATCCCTGTCCCCCTTACCCCTCTCTGACCTAGCCTTTCATCTCTGTCCCCCTTACCCCTCTCTGACCCAGCCTTTCATCCCTGTCCCCCTTACCCCTCTCTGACCCAGCCTTTCATCCCTGTCCCCCTTACCCCTCTCTGACCCAGCCTTTCATCCCTGTCCCCCTTACCCCTCTCTGACCCAGCGTTTCATCCCTGTCCACCTTACCCCTCTCTGACCCACCCTTTCATCCCTGTCCCCCTTACCCCTCTCTGACCCAGCCTTTCATCCCTGTCCCCCTTACCCCTCTCTGACCTGGTTCTGACACCACCATGTCCCCAGGCCACAGGGACCACAGGGGCCAAGTGGACTGGTGCTACAGGGTGATGGGACAGGCAATAGAACAGAACAGGAGGGTCCTTAAATTACTCACTATTTGGCAAGCACCAATTAACAATCCCACAATTTCAACCAGTGTTATAACTGTTTATTACTGAGTTATAAACATCTAATAATGAATCGTTAATACTCATAGATCATCCATGTTCCTGCATCTAGGTATGCTTTGACCATGAAGCTCAAACACACACACGCATGCACACATACACACTCTGATTTGAGTGGCAGTGAGTTTGTGTGCACTGTGTGTCCTTTCCTCCAGTGCAGGTGTATGACCTCTGAGCGACCTGCCCATGTTCTGCCCCAGAACTCTGAACACCCAGCCACCTGTAAACTCCAACACACATGCTTGCTTGCTCACGCACGCACGTAACCACGAGCACGTGCACACGCACCCACTTATACACACACACACACTTATACACACACACACACACACACACACACACACACACACACACACACACACACACACACACACACACACACACACACACACACACACACACACACACACACACACACACACACACACACACACCTCTCGTTGATCACAACACGCACCTTATTACAGGGTAACACACATATTTTCTTAATGATCATAACTAACACCACTGAATTACAGACTGTGACCCTCTCCACTCTGGTCCTCTTCCTGAAGCATGCTGTATTGACAAGACTTACCATAGCATTTACTACATACTATTACATACTCTATTACATACTCAAACCAACTACTGTATGTGTTCTCCCCCTGTAACCAGTCCGATCACTAGAAATAAACTTTGATTTCGGACATTTGAAAAGGTCCCCAGAATGTTGATATGCCTTCCTTGACGAACCCCCCCCCCCCCCCCCCCCCAAAAAAAAACAAAACAATTGCCCAGCACTGGGCATGAACTTGTGATGCTCAGACATGAACTTGTGATGCTCAGACATGAACTTGTGATGCTCAGACATGAACTTGTGATGCTCAGACATGAACTTGTGATGCTCAGACATGGACTTGTGATGCTCAGACATGAACTTGTAATGCTCAGACATGAACTTGTGATGCTCAGACATGAACTTGTGATGCTCAGACATGAACTTGTGATGCTCAGACATGAACTTGTGATGCTCAGACATGAACTTGTGATGCTCAGACATGAACTTGTGATGCTCAGACATGGACTTGTGATGCTCAGACATGAACTTGTAATGCTCAGACATGAACTTGTGATGCTCAGACATGAACTTGTGATGCTCAGACATGAACTTGTGATGCTCAGACATGAACTTGTGATGCTCAGACATGAACTTGTGATGCTCAGACATGAACTTGTGATGCTCAGACATGGAGTACACAGCTTAGACAACTGCACCACCAAGTTTACAATGCTCTGGCAAGCTGTCAATTCATGATAGTTGTTTTTTATTATGTTGTTTTAAGCCTTCCCCAAACCATAGCCCTAACCTCAACCCCTCATAATCAATGCCTAAACTGTTACCCTTTGAGTGGTTTCTGTTTTAACCCTGTAACTACGCGGCATTAATAAATATATACTTTCATGCATAATATATCAGATTCTGAAGGGAAACAGACCATTTCTCCTTTCCCACCACCCTCCCATGTTGATCAAAGTCCAGAGTGACACTGGGTCCGATCAATACTCTCATTCATTCAGCTAAATCTGCACTGCTGCTATCTGTTCACGACCTGGATCATCTGTAACTCATCTCTTCATGTGATGGTGCCTGGCCAGTCCTTTGATGTGGCCCACACAAAGAGCCTGATGTGTTGGCCCACTGTATAGGTTGATCTGAGGACAGTACCAGTGAGATTGATATGATCGGTGGACTGTTAACAAGGGCAGGGTACGATATTATTCAGATTCAGATTCAGTGTGTTTAATAGTCACATGTGCAGAGTTGCAGGTGTGATTGCAGGGTACAGTGAAAATCTTAGGCTCCGAGCTCCAACATGCAGGACCAAGTGAAATAAAATAATAAAAATTGTCATAAAAAACAACAACAATATAAACAGAAATAGCACTATATATTTCATAACTGTAGCAGTGATGAATAAATAAATGTCCATTGGGGTGGAGGCAGAGTAAATGGTGCCCATGTCTTGGAGGCAGTAGGATCAGGGACAGTATTTCTTCCGAGGGAACAAGCGGCTGATTGCTAAAGTGATAGTGACTCTCTTCCCTCCCTCCCTCCCCCCCTCCCTCCCTCCCTCCCTCCCTCCCTCCCTCCCTCCCTCTTCCTCGTCTATTCCTGCTCTCTTTCAGTATTAATCTCTGGCTGCTATGTTAACCATGAGGATAAGAAGCCTGTAGGCAGTTTTATCTCTCATAGACCATGGTTACTGAAACACTCACTGATTATAGTGTCCCCATCCTGTTAATAGGAATAGTCACCACCTCTATATCTTTCTTTCTGTCGCTCGCATACTCCTTCCTACCCCCTTTCTCTCTCTCTCTCTCTCTCTCTCTCTCTCTCTCTCTCTCTCTCTCTCTCTCTGTCTCTGTCTCTGTCTCTCTCTCTCTCTCTCTCTCTCTCTCTCTCTCTCTCTCTCTCTCTCTCTCTCTCTCTCTCTCTCTCATTAAATATAAAAGGCAGAGCTAAATACAACTCTAACCAGGGTGGAGGGGCAGCCCCCGTGTCCCACTTGCACCGTCTCCTAAGGATGTGTAGTAGACAGTCAGTGTGTACTCAGGTTGCACAACTGATGTACAACTCTGTATCACTAAAATATCAGTTGTTTCACAACCATTGTCAAAGAACCTGAGTGTGTACTGGGCCTAAGTGGAGTGTGTCTGTGTTCCTGTAGGTGTAGAGACAGTCACCATCAACCGAAGAGACTGTGTCAGCAGCTTAGCTTACGGCTGTATTTGATTCTTAAAGTAGATTGTGTTACTGGGCAACTGCAGACTGTGCTCCGTTTATAGAAGTGTGTCTTGCATCTTCTTGCAAACTGGTTGCTACAGACTGAATGATTACTTATTTATAGGATACTGTGTGGCCATTCTTAATGGAGCATTGAACAATCAGGTTAGCTTCATACATTAGAATGTTTTTGATTTATTCTGTCACAGTAAAAGTGTAGAGTTCCATCCAATCAATCAAATGTATTTGTAAAGCCATTATTAAGATTTACCCTCCTCTCCGCCTCCTCTTTTCCTGTCCTGTCCTCTCCTCTGCCCTCCTTTTCTCCTCCTCTTCTCTCTTCTCATTCTCTCCTCCAGATGGTTATGTACATCGGCCAGGCCCTGAAGGATGTGCTGAAGCTGCCACGTCCTCTATCGCCCCCAGTGGTGAAGCTGGAGAAGCGTGTGGACGCTGAGTATGGCCTTCCCTCCACCCACGTCATGGCCACCACCGCCATCTTCTTCACCCTACTCCTCAGCGCCCCTTCCAGGGTTCAAGTGAGGCCCATGCAGCACCCTGAGCCTCTTGGGTCCCCTGCCAAGCTTCTGCTACTCAGTCTTGGGAGAGACTCATCACTTGCTCACTCCCCTGGGACCAGGCCTGTACAGAACTATAGATGTAAAATAAATATGGAGAGTTTGGTGCCAACATAGTTATTCCCTACAATGCTCACTAGCAGGGATGTAAACACATTTGTGCACAATATTTGAGAGAAATAAGCTTTTTGTGCGTATGGAAAATTTCAGGGATTTTTTATTTCAGGTCATGAAACATGGGACCAACACTTTAATGTTGCATTTATATTTTTGTTCAGTGTAGTTTGCCGGACTCTGTACAGCCTTGTCTGAAAAAAAAAAACGACTTGCCTCTAGACCTTCAGTGTATGCAGATTTGAAGGACCTGAAATAGGTGTAAGCATCTCTGTTCAGGGGGCTTGTCTCTCCTGAGTCCCTAAGTCCTGACCCTGACTGCCCTTCCTGGCAATGTGCTGGGAGGGGCGGAGTGGTCAGTCACCATCATTCACCATCAGGCACCAACAGTCACCATCAGACACACCCACACAGCTGCTTTGTTCCTCTGATAGACTAGAGTAAATGACTGTCAATCTCTCTCTCTCTCTCTCTCTCTCTCTCTCTCTCTCTCTCTCTCTCTCTCTCTCTCTCTCTCTCTCTCTCTCTCTCTTCTCTCTTTCTTCACTCTCTTCTCTCTCTCTCTCCTCTCTCTCTTCTCTCTCTGTCTCACACAGAACAATCAATCAACCAGCTACTCAAACAACACCAGCCTCAGATACAGTGGTAGTGTACTGCAGTGGTGACATTGTTTCTGAGAGAGCATGCATAGCTATGCATGTGGTGACTTAGTTTCTGTTTCTGAGAGGGTACATAGCTATAGATGTTTAGTGGTCTGAATGGCCTGAGGCGATCTCTCAGGTTCTGAGGGGTGAAAGGTCAGGACAGTCAATCACAGTGGCCCCTCCATCCCAACATCCTTTGTGTCCATTCAGAGTCCATTCTTCATTAACTTCTTCTGAAAGGCCCCCCAACTGCAAGGGAAAGGAACAGACACAGGAAACAGAGAGAGAAGCAGGGAGGGAGGGAGGGGAAAAGGAGGTCAATGAATACACATGACATAGGTTCTCTTCACTGTCATTGAAATGGAGGGAAACAAAAACACAAATGGGTAAATGATATAAAAGGATGGAGAGGGAAGGGGAGATGGACAGAGACAGTTGAGCAAAAACAGAGGATGTCTTTAAGGCATGTCAAAGTGGCAGAATAGATGGATGACAGATAGAAGATGTAGTTGTCTTATGGGGATGTAGATGGTTGACAGATAGAAGATGTAATTGTCTTTGGTGGGATGTAGATGGATGACAGATAGAAGATGTAGTTGTCTTAGGGAGATGTTGGGAGTTTCTTTCTTTCACCATCTAGTCTGACAGTCCCAAGCTGATGAGGTTTTCAGATCATATCCATCATTTATCAGAGTATCAGAGAGTCTCTTATCAGAATGTTGTGTATTTTGTAGTAGTGTGTGTGCACTCACACACGTGTGTACCCACGTCTGAATCAGTGGAGGCTGCTGAGGGGAAGAATGGAGAGAATGGAATGTTATCAGAAACATAGAAACCGTGTTTGATACGATTCCACTCCAGCCATTACCACAAGCCTGTCCTCCCCGATTAAGGTTGTCAGAGCGTGATTTGTGTGTACCTCTATTTTCTGTCCACAGTTCCAGTTTGAAGTGGGTCTGCTTGTGGCGGTGGTGCTGTCTGTGTTGGTGTGTCTGAGTCGTCTGTACACAGGCATGCATTCCGCTCTGGTAAGTCTCTTCTGCTGCTCTGCCCCGACAGTACTGTAAAAAGTACTGTATAAAACATTCAGACCCAATGCAGGATGTATTATTCATACTGTATGTCTGGCTGGCACTCTTAGCTAGGGGGACCTGCCTTTCACTTTGACACTCATCATGCCTTTACATAAGAATAAGTAGTTCATTATGACCTGTAAAGAGTTTTTGGAGTAAATATGAGATAACGGAGGTTCCAGAGCAACACTCTGACCAGAGGATGCTGGTGAGAGGAGCTATAGGAGGACAGGCTCATTGTAATGTCTGGAAAGAAAGAAATGGAACGGTATCAAACATATAGAAACCACATGTATGACTGTTCCATTAATTCCATTCCAATGAGGCTGTCCTCTTATTGCTATTCCCACCAGCCTCCTCTGACTCAGACTAGCACTTCATCACCATAAAGACCACATCACCCTTCAATCAACTATGAATAGATCTGTCTAAGCAGTTACAAAAATGTATAACATACATGTATGTATATACTCCCACTCCCTGCTGGTTTCAGGACGTGATCTGTGGTGCTCTAATCTCAGCCACATTAATGTTGGTCACCTATCCATACTGGGAAACCTTCGACCGGCTCCAGCTCACCTCCCCACTCTCCCCCGTCGGGGCATTGGTACTGGCTCTCTTCCTGAGCTACACCTACCCTGAGCTGGACCATTACACCACCACGCGGGGGGACACCACCACCATCCTGGGGGTGGGTGCAGGCTGTTCTGTGGGCTACTGGGTAAATGAGAGGCTGGGGGAGACATTTGAGCCCCAGGGGGTGCTACCCATACCCCTGCCAGCACTGACACTGGGTGGCTTAGCCCTGGCCAGCTCCCGCTTTGTGGTGGGTGTCGTGGCGTTGGTGGCGACTCGACAGATAATGAAGACAGCCAGTCTGTGGGTGCTGTGCTCCTGGTATGGAGTGTCAGTCAAAGACATAGACGCCAGGAGAAGGAAGGAGATCGAGGTGCCGTATAAATTCACCACCTATACATCTATAGGCCTGGTCCACTCTATTCTGGTCAATAGACTGTTCATAGTACTGGGACTGCTATGACCCAATACTTTTATGAACTGTTAAAATATATACGCTACCATTCAAAAGTTTGGGGTCACTTAGAAATTAGAAAACAGTATCAAACAGTTTCTGTGAAGGGAGTAGTACACAGCGTTGTACGAGATCTTCAGTTTCTTGGCAATTTCTCACATGGAATAACCTTCATTTCTCAGATCAAGAATAGACTGACGAGTTTCAGAAGAAAGGTCTTTGTTTCTAGCCATTTTGAGCCTGTAATCAAACCCACAAATGCTGATGATACTCAACTAGTCTAAAGAAGGCCAGTTTAATTGCTTCTTTAATCAGAACAAGTTTTCAGCTGTGCTAACATAATTGCAAACGGGTTTTCTAATGTTAATTAGCCTTTTAAAATGATCAACTTGGATTAGCTAACACAACGTGCCATTGGAACACAGGAGTGCTGGTCGCTGATAATGGGCCTCTGTCCGCCTATGTAGATATTCCATTAAAAATCTGCCGTTTCCAGCTACAATAGTCATTTACAACATGAACAATGTCTACACTGTATTTCTAATCAATTAGATGTTATTTTAATGGACAAAAAATGTGCTTTACTTTCAAAAACAAGGACATTTCTAAGTGACCCCAAACTTTTGAACGGTAGTGTATATATAAAACATTATAGGATCCTGTCATCATTCAAGTGTTGTGTAAGAATGTTCTGACATTTACATCTTTAATACATCTGACATTGATTCTATATTTTTCACACATCATGTAACTTTGAAATCCTGAAGACAAATGAAGACTCAATATTACACTGATTTTATTTAACGTGTTACTTGCCTTTCTGACTTCCTCACCATCACACGGAAACAGACCTAAGCAACACCTGCAGTTACAGTACTGTATCGTATGTCAGAGTTCATGTCCTGTTGTATCAAGTAGATGAAGCTCCGCCCAGGACCATTAACCCACCGAACAAGACCATACCAGTTGGACACACCACAAGGAAACCTGTTGAACCACAGCTTTGCGGCTTCCTGTTATTTACACTCATACAGTGCATTAGGCCTATACGCTGTATGACAAACCTTTAAAATGTAAATGACCTGAATCGATACAATTGCTCAGAGTAATGTCTTTAAATGGTATAGTACAGCATATTGGTTAAAGCTCAAATGATGCAGGACTGAGATGAATTCAGAAACACAGGACTGAGATGAATTCAGAAACACAGGACAGTCACAGGCTGACATCTCATATTCACTTTAATTACCATGGAGATAAAAATACAGCCACATCTTTTGTATATACCAGCCTACAATTTCTATGGTTACTTCATACACTGTTGTACATTTGTCAACAGAAATACCACGCATGATATAAACTGAACAATTAATTTGGGGCCGAATCCTTACTTTCGCACATATCTCAAGCTTGCAATGTGATGTCAATGGGAGATTTGCGTGAAAATGTGAGCTCAGCTGCGGCAGGTTGGGCTGTACTCTGCTGGAGCTGGGAAAGCCTGTGTTGAGATGGACTGAGCATGAGTAGATGAGTTTGGTGGTGTTACAGGTTCAGGCGTGTGTCTGCGTGTGACATCACAGGAAGGGCTCGATGTCGATGTCCAGGGCGGAGCATGGCATGGTGAGCTCAAAGCGGTTGATGACATCAGGGTGAAGGACCCCGAGGCGTCCTATGCTCTTCCCGCGCGCAAAGATCTCAGCACAGCGACCAGGGAAGAAGGTGGAATCTGAAAGAAAAGAGGGGAAACAGAGGGGGTGGTAAGGAAGGAGAGGATCTCAGTGGTCCACTGAAAATAAACATCAAAAATGTAGTCTCTGAATAAATGTTTCTACACAGACGAGACACCTAAGATCAAGCCAAAACGAGACAGAACTATTCTCAGATGTGAGAGACAACTCATTGATTTGTTTTTTAAAACACTGACTGCTAGAGCTTGTTCAAGGAAGAGACCAGCTAGGCTCAGGGTTGCCATAACTCCAGTTCCACAGACATGTTACAATGCTGTTCTGTTCTCTGCTCCCATGGTGCTTCAGTTCTTCCCACACTGCTTTGCTCCTAAAAGCTAATGTACTCCTGAGCCACCGTTCAGATACTTACTCATAACTAGCAACAGAAAAATCTCTGCATGATCTGTGTGTGTGTGTCTTCCAGGGCAGCACCATGACAACCAGTCATTAAAAATGCTACACTAATAGCCAGACAGCCAGCCTGACAAGTGACAACCTATTCCACCAACCGTGAAAACCCTCTTCAGATTCATTCTCACTGAGCCAAGGTCAACACTAACCAGACAGTCAGGAGGGTACAGCATGCCTTTAACAGTGAATGGGAAGGGCTGAATTTGACACAGTTGTTAAGTGAAACGTGGGCATCTGCTCTCCTTCCGCTAACTCCCTAACCACTCAGCCCTACACCGCATGGCTATGAGTGAGACAACTGACAGCTCTCGCTCTCTCTCTGCATAATAGTGTGTAAATGTGACAGTCTACGTGTTTTCTGTAGCTGTGAGTGTTTGTTTCAGGCAGTCTAAATGCCCATGGATCGCCCTGTAAACCCAGGGAGGCGCACTGCAGCAGCAGCAGACGTGACTCACATGCAGTCTGACTCCCACTGCTGACGACACGCTCTCTTACCCTCCATCTCCCCGTTTCTCTATCCTCCACACCCCTGCACTCCCTCTTCACCCCCTCCTCATCCCTCTCTTTCTGTGGTCCTTGAGCCCATCGATTTCCCCACAGATTGTGACAGGAGACGCACATCCTGTGGCGAGTTAAGTGAGGTGGAGTGAGAGACACAGAGATGGGAGGGATTGGAGCTAATTGAGCCCTGCAGAACCCACAGCTCATAAAAACACTGATTTGTGGAACAAGTTTCATGAGTGCAATGGGAAAACATTCACTTCACTAGTGAACAAAATACCCCCTAGAATCATTTCCACTGGAAATACAGCCACAGCTGTACTGTAGCTTGAGGATAGGTGTGAACTGTGAAACCATGATATGGGTTTTAGTTTTATACCACTTCCTTGCCTCCTTTCCTTTATGACCACTGAGTTGGACAAGCTTGTTATGAATTTTTTTCTCCCCAATTTCGTGACATCCTGTTCTGATCTGGTCTCATCGCTGCAACTCCCCAACGGGCTCGGGAGAGGCGAAGGTTGAGTCATGTGTCCTCTGAAACATGACCCGCCAAACCACGCTGCTTAACACCCGCTCGCTTAACCCGGAAGCCAGCCGCACCAATGTGTCTGAGGAAACGCCGTTCAACTGATGACCGAAATCAGCTTGCAGATGACCAGCCACAAGATCGAACCCCAGGCTGTAGTGACGCCACAACACTGCGATGCAGTGCCTTAGACCGCTGCGCCACTCGGGAGGCTAGTTGGACTGGTTTGACACGTCAGTTGAAAGCACCATGGTGAAAACTGAAAACCTATCCAGAGCTTTCACCAATCAGTTGCCATTGAAAGAAACAGAGTCCAGTTTAAACCACTGAGATGGCTCCCTAGTTGTTTTACCGTCAGCAGCCTGGATGTGGTAGCCATTGCCCTGGCCTGGTTTGACCTCCAGCAGCTGCATGACCCTGTCCATCAGACCGTGGATCACCTCAAACCCCGGACTCTTGTTGTAGTAGACAGCACAAAGGCGACGGTTGTTCCTGGCCCCCACGTCTGAGAGGGAGAGCAGAGGACAACGTAGGCATCAGGATATAATGTAGGATGTCTTTAAAAATGGATAATGACAGTGTGTGTATTCTTGAGTATGAGGGAATCAATATGTAAATTAATGTTTGTCCTAATAAAGAAATTGGATAGGCAGGCATACAATGACATTACTTAAACACATATCCATGAATACTGTCTATTATGAATACTTAGGTCACACCCGTACAAAAACACACCTTTGGTTTCATCCTTGAGCACCACGTCTGAAATCTCAAACAGCCTCAGAGGCAGAGGCATCTTCCTGTTGGCAGCAACAGTCTTCAGCAGGCCTGAGAGCAGGGTGGTGCGCGCCACCTGGTGGAGAAGACGAGCACTGCTGTTAACACCACCAACAGCCTCTGACACACCCACCCAGTCACACAGCACCCTCTAGTGGAGAAAAACCCTCACATCAATAGAGGGTGAAAGAATCCAGTCAACTGTTTAACTTCAAAATGGCTGTAGTGTATAGCAACTGTACGAGATCATTCAAAGACCAAAGGGGGGCAGTTTATAATGTTATCAGAGAGACATGATTAATGTAGGGTAATGGTGGTCCACCTGGAACTCAGCTGTCTTGGGGTTGGAGATGTGACATGCTCTGGTCTCTGAGATGTTCTTCAACAGCTTGTCAGCTATGTCCTCCTGAGAACACTGCACAGGAAGACAGATACAACACATGAAAATGTGTGTGTGTTTATTTATTTGGATCCCCATTAGATTTTGCAGAAGCAGCAACTACTCTTCTTGGGGTCCACAAAGGTAGAGAGTGTGGTCATTACCAGGGCGAAGGTGAGGGCCTCCGTGAATCCAGCAGCAGCCAGGTCCTGTCTCAGTAGCTCTGACAGCTTATTAAGTGGGAGCTAAAAACACAACAGTCATGAGGAGAGGGAAAATAAGACCTCACCACTTAATAGCACCCAACCAGCAGCTCCAGTCAACAACCAATCAACCTCACCTGATTGGCTACGGTATATGTGCGCGGCGTGGTGCGGGGAATATTGTTGAAACCGTATGCCATGGCGGCGTCCTCCATGATGTCACAGGCGTGGATGACGTCAGAGCGCGTGGGCGGGATCTCCACCTCGATCTGTTCGCCGTCACTCATGACCTCTGAGCGCAAGCACATCTTGGTCAACAGTTGAGCGATATGCTCAGTCGACTCACTGGGGATTACAAACGTTAAAGCATTACAAACGTTAAACATCGGCAGGTAGCCTAGCGGTTAAGAACATTGGGTCAGTAACTGAAAGGTCGATGGTTTGAATCCCAAAGCCGACTAGGTGATTATTAAAAAATTCATTGATAAAGCACTTAACCCTAATTGCTCATGTAAGACTCTCTGGATAAGAGAGTCATGTAAATGTAAGGATTTTGGTAGCATTCTGCTTAGCATTTAGAGGAGAGGTCTCCAACCCTGTTCCTGGAGAGCTACCCTCCTGTAGGTTATAACTCCAACCCTGTTCCTGGAGAGCCACCCTCCTGTAGGTTATAACTCCAACCCTGTTCCTGGAGAGCTACCCTCCTGTAGGTTATAACTCCAACTGTGTTCCTGGAGAGCTACCCTCCTGTAGGTTATAACTCCAACCCTGTTCCTGAGAGCTACCCTCCTGTAGGTTATAACTCCAACCCTGTTCCTGGAAAGCTACCCTCCTGTAGGTTATAACTCCAACCCTGTTCCTGGAGAGCCACCCTCCTGTAGGTTATAACTCCAACCCTGTTCCTGGAAAGCTACCCTCCTGTAGGTTATAACACTAACCCTGTTCGTTATAACTCCAACCCTGTTCCTGGAAAGCTACCCTCCTGTAGGTTATAACTCCAACCCTGTTCCTGGAAAGCTACCCTCCTGTAGGTTATAACTCCAACCCTGTTCCTGGAAAGCTACCCTCCTGTAGGTTATAACTCCAACCCTGTTCCTGGAAAGCTACCCTCCTGTAGGTTATAACTCAAACCCCAGTTGTAATTAACCTGATTCAGCTGATCAACAAGCTAATTATTGAATCAGATGCGCTAGATTAGGGTTGGAGTTAAAACCTACAGGAGGGTAGCTCTACAGGAACAGGGTTAGAGTTGAAACCTACAGGAGGGTAGCTCTACACGAACAAGGTTGGAGTGAAACCCTACAGGAGGGTAGCTCTACACGAACAAGGTTGGATATTATTTCAAGCCACTTTGTTACCTGATGCCAACTTTGCGGTTGATGAAGTCGGCCGACAGAGTTTCCTTCCTGTAAGCCAGCTCCTGAGGTCACATGGTATAGCAGAAAGGTTGAGGGTTACAAATAGATTGGGGATAATCAGAATGTACATATTGACCAGTGGGTTCTAATATATTTTCCCACAAAAGGAAACAGACTGCAGGGTGATGGTGAGGGGATACAGTACCGGGTACTGACAGGTCCTTCCGTCTGGGTACACCACCTCAGCCTCCTCTACCCTGAGAGAGAGCGACAGAACGTGAGATAGGTCAAG
The DNA here is from genome assembly GCF_016432855.1 of Salvelinus namaycush. NCBI lineage: Eukaryota > Metazoa > Chordata > Actinopteri > Salmoniformes > Salmonidae > Salvelinus > Salvelinus namaycush. The sequence continues at coordinate 30,444,055 of NC_052340.1, read as the reverse complement.
AGGAGTCTTTTAAAGTGGGGCAGGGCAAAGGAACTTCTTATTACTATAACAGATTCCAACTATAACAGATTCCTACTAATTCATGGTCTTATTTTACACACAATAACATATTAGGTATTTCAATCATAGAAATCTAAACAGCTGTTGCCTGGACTCACGTGAAAGGCTCTTCACAATACTCGCAGAACATCGTCACCATCATGTCCAACACAATTTTTGCCTTGGTAAGATCAGTGGCTGTGCACTCGATAAAAACATTCTTTGTATTCAAGGAGATTTTGGAATGGTCCCCTAAAAAACAACAGACACAGAACAGTATCTACAACATACCATGGGTAAATCAATATTGGAAGTCTACGAGGTTAATCGTTTTGGCATATACAGTCCATACGGAAAGTATTCAGACCCCTCGACTTTTTCCACTTTGTTACATTACAGCTTAATTCTAAAATGTATTCAAGTGTTTTTCCTCATCAATCTACACACAATACCCCATAATGACAAAGAAAAAACAGGTTTAGACATATTTGATAATGTATTAAAAATAAACAGAAATAACTTATTTCCATAAGTATTCAGACCCTTGGCTATGAGACTCGAAATGGAGCTCAAGTGCATTCTGTTTCCATTGATCATCCTTAAGATGTTTCTACAACTTGATTGGAGTCCACCTGTTGTAAATTCAATTAATTGGGCATGGTTTGGAAGGGCACACACCTGTCTATAAGGTCCCACAGTTGACAGTGCATGTCAGAGCAAAAACCAAGCCATGAGGTCAAAGGAATTGTCCGTAGAGCCCAGAGACAGGATTGTGTCCAGGCACAGATCTGGGGATGGGTACCACTGAAGGTCAAAGAAGAGAGCGGCCTTCATCATTTTTAAATGGAAGAAGTTTGGAACCACTAAGACGCTTCCTAGATGGCTGCCCGGCCAAACTGAGCAATCAGGGGAGAAGGGCCTTGGTCAGGGAGGTGACAAAGAACCCAATGTTCACTTTGCCAAAAGGCACCTAAAGGACTCAGAAACCAAGATTGAACTCTTCGGCCTGAATGCCAAGCGTCACGTCTGGAGGAAACCTGGCACCATCCCAACGGTGAAGCATTGTGGTGGCAGCATCATGCTGTGGGGATGTTTTTCAGCGGCAGGGACTGGGAGACTAATCAGGATTGAGGGAAAGACTAAAATAGTTAAGTACAGAGAGATCCTTGATGAAAACCTGCTCTAGAGCGCTCAGAACCTCAGACTGGGGGCGAAGGTTCACCTTCCAACGGGACAACGACCCTAAACATACAGCCAAGACAACGCAGGGGTGGCTTCGGGACAAGTCTCTGAATGTCCTTCAGTGGCCCAGCCAGAGCACAGACTTGAAACCAATCGAACATCTCTGGAGAGACCTGAAAATAGCTGTGCAGTGACGCTCCCCATCCAACCTGACAGAGCTTGAGAGAATCTGCAGAGAAGAATGGGAGAAACTCCCCAAATACAGGCGTACGAAGCTTGTAGCGTCATACCCAAGAAGACTCGAGGCTGTAATCACTGCCAAAGGTGCTTCAACAAAGTACTGAGTAAAGGGTCTGAATACTTATGTAAATGTAAATGTGATTTAGGTTTTTTATTTTTAATACATTTGCTAACATTTCTAAAAATCAGTTTTTGCTTTGTCATTATGGGGTATTGTGTGTAGATTGATGAGAGAAAACAAACAATTTAATCAATTTTAGAATAAGGCTGTAACGTAACAAAATGGGTAAAAAGTCAAGGGGTTTGAATACTTTCCAAATGCACTGTATGTGTGTGTCCTCACCATTGATGATTGGAGGCATAGACAGTACAATGCCGTTGCTGTCATAGATGACAGGATATACAGCCTCGTCTTCAATGATGTGTAGATAGTGTCGCAAGTGGCTGTCTGTCTGAGAGGGAGAAATACAAACAAATTGAAAGATTGGATGACAGAAATAAAAGATCTCTAGCCATACACAATCACAACTCATGTTAGAGGTTCATGATCTCTGTAGCCAATCCCTGCTCACCTTGTAGAGAATCATGAGTTCCTGTGCGGTGTACTCCTTTGCCTGGTTGAGAGGTTTGAAGCGGATGTCACCAGGTGGTTTGGCTGTGTAGGTGAAGGGGCCTGAAATGGTGTCCAGGTCATGGGTGCCGATGGCAACCAGAGTCCTTTTCCTACAGAGCACAGATTACAGTCAATTCACACACTGTCACAACATCCACTGAGACAATATCTCAGAGACTACCAGAGAAGAACACACTGAAAGACATCACTGAAGTATGAGGCATGGTATTGAAAAAGGTCTCTGACCAAAACATTGACAATAAATATGCAGAGGTGAAATTGTGTGTGTAATAAGTAAGCCTTGTCCGAGCCAGAATGGCCCATAGGGTCAGGAGCCTATCTCCTGTTTTTTGTAGAGCAAGGCAGCTTGATGTACAAGTACACCAATTGGATGCTAAACTGTCGCAGGGCCTTACCCACAATCCAAGCATAGAGCCATCAGTCTTTGGTATGACTCAAACAAGGACCGAACCCCCAACATTCCAATCTAAGGGCAGACACTAACCTCAAGGCCACTGAGTTGGTCAAACTTGTGTGTGTTGTATATATTTTTCTGTGAAGGTAGAGATGTGTTAGGTGTCTGACTAACCTACAGACGTTCTGATGGAGTTTTTCCTGTAGTTCGATAAAGCTGTCGTAGCGTTCCTGTGTGAAGGTGATGTTCCTCAGGACTGCAGCCACAGCGTGGGGTCGCACAACAGTTGTCTACGACAGGCACAAACAGGGGCACCCACAGTCGGTCAGGATTATCTCATTCATCTCTAAAAACTATATCTTACTTCCAACACAAACCCTCCTTTGCACAGCCTCAACAAATGTAGAGGAAATCATCAACAGCTCAATATCTTAATTCATCATCTTGTCACAAAGGACTGCTGTGGTGGTTCATTCATGACAAGATGTATGACCCAACCTAACCCTCTGCCCCAAACCCAGGTCAGTAAACAGTCCACTCCATGTTTCCCCCTTCCCCACAACCAAATGAACACAACCCTACACTCTGCCCGAAATCAGGTCAGTAAACAGAGAGTATGCTCCAATGTGAGCAAGATAAAGGAGCTGATTGTGGACTACAGGAAAAGGCAGGCCAAACAGGCCCCCATTAACATCGACAGGGCTGTAGTGGAGCGGGTCGAGAGTTTCAAGTTCCTTGGTGTCCACATCACCAACGAACTCTCATGGTCCAAACATACCAAGACAGTCATGAAGAGGGCACGACAAAACCTTTTCAGTACCCCCTCAGGAGACTGAAAAGATTTGGCATGGGTCCCCAGATCCTCAAAAGGTTCTACAGCTGCACCATCGAGAGCATCCTGACCGGTTGCATAACCGCCTGGTATGGCAACTGCTCGGCATCTGACCACAAGGCGCTAGAGGGTAGTGCGGTACATCACTGGGGCCAAGCTTCCTGCCATCCAGGACCTATTTAATAAGCAGTGTCAGAGGAAAGCCCATAAAATTGTCAGAGACTCCAGTCACCCAAGTTATAGACTGTTTTCTCTGCTACCGCACGGCAAGTGGTACCGGAGCGCCAAGTCTAGGCCCAAAAGGCTCCTCAACAGCTTCTACCCCCAAGCCATAAGACTGCTGAACAATTCATAAAATCCCTTTTGTACACTGCTACTACTCGCTGTTCGTTTGTTACCTATGGATAGTCACTTCGCCACCACCTACATGTACAGAGTACCTCAACTAGCCTGTACCCCCGCACACTGACTCAGTACCGGTGCCCCCTGTATATAGCCTCGTTATTGTTATTCTTGCCTACCTCCCTACATTTGCACACACTGTACATAGATTTTTCGATTTTATTTTATTTTGTGTTATTGACTGTATGTTTGTTTATGTTTAACTCCGTGTTGTTTTTGTCACACTGCTTTGCATTCGGCGCAAGTGACAAATAAAGTTTGATTTGATGTTCCCTCCCTTCCTCTGTGATGATCAAATGACCCAACCCTACACTCTGCCCCAAACCCAGGTCATTAAACCGAGTCTGGTCCGTGTTTTCCACCCACCTCCTCTGTGATGACCAGCCTCTGAGGCTCACTGCTGGCTGGACTCACACGCCTGTAGCGAGGGGCTTCCATCCTGGAGCGCAGACACACATGGACATGTCAATACACAGCTGAACACACAACACACACAATAAAGCAGCACAAGCTGAAGTACTTTGGCAATGTAAAAGTCATGTTTAAGCACACAATTCTCCATATAGATGTGTTTACATACTTCTGCTTGAAGACCTGCAGGCCCCTGACCAGCCCTTCCAGACACAGAAGGTCATAGCGGTTAGCTGGGACATCGATCTTATACAGAATCACATCAGACGCCCCCTCTGCCTTGGTGTCCCCCTGCTCACGACTGATGATGTCCTTCTCTGAGGTCTGAAGGACAGGGTTAGGGGGAGAATAGTTAACCAATGTATTGTTTTTGGGATATCACACAAACAATTGGATATGGCTGAGGTTCATCCTCACTGTCTTCTACTCACAATCTCATCGAGCTCCAGCCCAAACTCAAAACACAACTCATCAAATTCTTCATCAGCTGAAATGAAGGGAAAGAAAATAGCATTTTAATATGTTGGAATAATTCGTATATTATGGTCCCACCTCCATTCTTAATTTAAATAAGATTTTACTAGTTAAATGGACGTAGCTATGTGGTGTTCAGTACAGTAACTTAGCAGGGTAGGATAGGTCTGGATAGGGAAATGATGCAATCGTCGTGAAATAACAAGCATCATCAGTTCTGTCAACTATCAAATCATGTTTTCAATCACTATTCAGTAGAGACAGAGTATATGCCGTTTTGTATGTAACATATGTGATTTGTTGTTAAACAACCCACAAAAAAAGCGTGATATGCTGTTATTGCCACGGCATCAGCCACTGTCTTAGCTAGGTAGCCACAGTAGCTAACTTAGGCAGCTATCTCGCTATATATATATATAGGTACCTTCTGTCTGAAAATACAACGCAGAAACTAGTTAAAAGTTCTAATTCTACAATTTACTGAATATATATTACTTAAAAAGGTAAGTAACATTTCTTACTGTATGTTCTGCCCAATGCATGAAACAGAAGATCCCTTTTGACACTGACAGTCGGCATGTTGACCACGACTAACCGCTAGCTACTAATCTTTCCTCCAAGACTGAAGGACCCACCGAAGCCAGCTGTAGCTGTCCGAGATAATGCCAGCCTGAATTATTGGTATAAAGTACTACTCGTACCAAAAGTCTCAAATTGACATTTGGTATCGAATTAAATGGCCATTTCAAATATTTAATTCACAGTCACACTGGATTATCGAAGATCAAGTATAACAGTGTTGAACCGTTTATGTATTGTGAACGCACCTTTGTTGGTCTGCCAGTGCCAGGTGGGAAGGGTAAGGTGATACCTAAGGTGCCTTCAAGACAACTGGGATCTCGGAAAAATACGAGGTCCAACCATGACGTCAGTGATTTTCATGTCGGAAAGTCGGAGCTCTAGATAGAGGCCTGACTTCCCGAGTTGGAATTCCGAGTCGGATGACCGTTTGAAAGATGTTTCCCAGTCAGAGCTCGTTTTTTTCCGATGTTCCAGTTGTCTTAAATGCACTCAAGTCGGACGTTGGAGATTTCCGATTTCCCAGTTCCCAGTTGTTTTGAACGTGGCACTAGTCAGTTGCAGAACGGAATGCGTTCAAATGAAATGTCTTTCACATTTAACCCAACCCCTCTTAATCAGAGAGGTGTGGGGGCTGCCAAAAACTATATTTTGGTATTTGTTTCATTAGTCCATTGTTGACATAGTCCCAAAATGTTTTGCTTGTCAACAATCAAGTTTTCAAGTTATGTAACTTTCAAAATACAGAAATCATCCCCATATGACAAGTTTCCCTCAAAACATTATTGAACAGACAGATACATGGATGTGGCAGGGTGTAGCTTGAAGTAATGAGCATCCTATTTAAAGGGCAGCGGAGCGTTCCCAAAATCCACCTGTTTTTCAACTGTTCGTACAGAACAGCACTGTTTCCGTTTAATTGAACATTGCTGTACATTTTTTTATACTGAAAGCAGCCATGGACGTCAATGTTTGCACGCACACGCTTCATTCTACTTCTTTTCTGCTTCCTGTCCGCGGTAGCATGGTGCTCGTATTGCGAGGCTGATTAGCTAGGACAGACAGGTGTGTGTACGCAAAGTGAAAACACAACATGGAAACCATGTTTGGCTTTGATTTTGAGGGGGGTGGTAGCATCTAACAATTGTATTTCATTATTTCCTGGGCACCCACTCGGCGAAGTAATTGACAACCTCCTAATCAGAACCTTCAACCTATTACAGATATATCTTCGGAAGTGGGAAAAGTGTTGCCAAACAGGCAGAGGCAAGGGTCGGTAAATAACTCTCAAGGTGGTGTTATAAGGATAGATCAGAGTCCCACTGGGGTCTAAACTGGGCTAGGAATAGGCCGACTGTGGAAATGTAGGGCTAACACAGTTACACCAAACAGTTCATAACAAAAGCCATGTATTGCTACGGGTATTTGGAACATATTTGATGTTATATAATTGCGATAGGCTATCAAATATTAGGCTTCTTAATCCACAATCACACTGGATTATGCCTAGCCTAATTCATCTGACTGTGATAGTAAAAGCGGTTAGATTATGCCCTATTGAAGACCAGTGGAGGCTGGTGTCAAAAATTGTAGGTGTGACCAAGGCCCCTACTACTATAATATACCCCACCTATTTGCTGAAAAGTGGTGCGGTGTACAAAAGATTGTCTATTATATTGACAAGATATTTGAGTGACTGCTCTATCAATGGAAATGCATGTCCTCAAAGATGGAAGGCAGGCAGGAGGAGGTGAGGTCAGGTGGGACCATTCTAGCTAATGAGACGGCAGATACGTGTGAACAACAGGGCATAGAGATAGATAGACAAACAAATAAACCAAAATAAAAGCTAAGTCTTCTCATGCTTTGGCATGAGGGTCTGCTATATAAACTGATTTAAAGCAGTGTTGGGGGAAAAACATACAACATTATAAAATCCATGTACACAAACAAGTGTGTAGTTAAAATTGGCAAAAAACACATTTCTTTCCACAGGGCCGTGGGGTGAGACAGGGATGCAGCTTGAGCCCCACCCTCTTCAACATATAGCTCTGTCAACAAATTGGCAAGGGCACTAGAAGACTCTGCAGCACCTGGCCTCACCCTACTAGAATCTGAAGTCAAATGTCTACTGTTTGCTGATCTGGTGCATCTGTCCCCAACTGTCATGGATCCCCCCATTACTGCTGCTCATTCCGTTCTCCAGCTCCAGTCTACGTTCTCCAGCTCCAGTCTACGTCATCAGCCTCTGAACTGGATCATCACCACCAACCCCGGACTTTATGCACACCTGGTTCCCATTCCCCCTGATTAGTATTTGTATATATGTGCCCTCTGTTCCCCATTGTTCTTGTCGATCATTGTCCTATGCCCGTTGGTCTTGTGAGTACCTGTGCTCTGTTTTATTTGGGTTTTTGGTGTTACGTGTATTTTGTGCACTTGTTATTACGGGTCTCGTCCTGTGAATTATTTAGAGGTTTACACCTAGCTCTTTTGTTTTGGGTAGAGACTTAAAAAAAAAAAACGTATTCCTACGCCTGTCTCCCACCCTTATGCAACGCGACAGAATGATCGACCCAATATAAATGGAGACAGCGGGAAAGTCAGAGCTGGCGACCATCGTAGGGACAGTCCAGCATCACGAGGACTGTCTCTCCAGACTCGGCAGCGCTATGGACAGCGTGCTGGCAACCATCCTGCGTTTGGAGGGTAATGTACAGTCCCTCTAGTCTCTAGCACTGGTTCTGGTACCAACCTCCACACCACCACTACCTGCCCCTGTCCCATCTGAGCCGGTTCGCGGAATACCCCTGAGCACTTGACGGCGCGCCAGCGAGATGCAAGGGATTCCGCAATGCGACCTGTACCTCGCTCCCTACGCTAAGGCTGTCTCTGCGAGAGACAGGGTTGCCACTGTCATCTCGGCACTGACAGGACGAGCCCTGGACTGTGGTGCCGCGGTCTGGGAGACGGGTGGACCCGAGGTCGAGTCCTATGAGCGCTTTACTCTCCTCTTCTGCTCGGTGTTTGATCATCCTGTGGAGGGCCGAGAGGGGGTTGAGCGCCTACTCCGACTATACCAGGGATCTAGGACCGCCTCGGAGTTCGCCCTGGATTTCCGGACAATCGCGGCCTCCACCGGATGGAACGAGTCACCGTTTCCCGCAGCGGACTGCGGGAGGAGGTACAGATGGAGTTAGCCTGCCGTGATGACCATCTGTCACTTGACCAGCTCATCAGCATGGCTATCCGGTTGGACAACCTCCTGCGGTCCGCCAAAGACCTGCACGGGAATCCGGAGCCCATGGCTACACCTGCTCTGTTCTCAAAGCAGATGGAGGTGGGCTCTGCACGTTTGCCCGAGGTAGAGCGTAGGAGAAGGAGGAATCTGGGCCTCTGCTCCTATTGTGGAGAAATGGGTCATTTCTCCCCTACCTGCCCTCTATCCAATAATAGGTGAGGTGACAAACCAGGGAATTCCCCTACTCCAACCCAGGTAGGAGGCAAGATCTCCTCTCCTTTTCTGTCAACTCAACTAGTGTGTTTCCCCATTAAATTTCCTGAATACCCTAGCCTCTCACTCTCGTTAGCTCTGATTGATTCCGGAGCTGCCGGGAATCTTTTAGATAGAGCACTGGCCACTGCATTACGCATTCCTTTGGTTCCCCGACAGTCACACATTCCGGTTTGAGCCCTGGATAATCATCCAAAAGGGACAGGGCTCGTACATCACATCACTGTTCCCATTTCTCTGCTGACCCATGACACTCATTTAGAACAGGTCACCTTTTTGATTAAAGACACCCCCACGCACCCCGTTGTTTTAGGTCTCCCCTGGTTGAGTTGGTATAACCCTGTTATTTCTTGGTCCTAGAGGAGACTGCTGGGTTGGTCGCAGGAGTGTCAGGGGAGGTGTCTCGCAGTGTCTGTCAACACCACTACTGTGGAAATTCCAGACCACGCCCCTCAAGTGGATTTACCGGAGGAATACCAGGATCTGCACCGGGTTTTATCTAAGACCCAGGCTACACGCCTGCCTCCTCATCGCTCCTGGGACTGTGCCATTGACATGCTGTCTGACGTAGCCCTCCCAAGAGGACACGTCTATCCCCTCTCAAATGTGGAGACAGAGGCCATGGAGACCTACATACAGGAGAGCCTCCAGAAAGGTTTTATCCACCCCTCTACATCACCAGCCTCCTCAAGCTTATTTTTTGTTAAGAAGAAAGATGGGGGACTGCGCCCCTGCATTACCTATCGAACACTGAAGCCACCGTGAAGTTCAGCTATCCTTTACCCCTCATCCCAACCATCATCGGACAAATGCATGTGGCGCAGCACTTCACGAAACTGGACTTGAGGGACGGCAACAATCTGATGCGCATTTGTGCAGGCGACAAATGTAAAACGGCCTTCCCCTGTCTAATGCTCCTTCCGTCTTCCAGGCCTTTATTAACGAAGAGTTTCGGGACATGCTGGGAAGGGGCATAGTGGTTTATATAGAGAACATTTTGGTCTATTCTGCTGACCGCGCCCAGCATGTCTCGTTAGTCAGGTCTGTTCTGGGAAGAATGTTGGAGCATAATCTACAGTTGAAGTCAGAAGTTTACATACACTTAGGTTGGAATCATTAAAACTCGTTTTTCAACCACAAACTATAGTCGGTTAGGATATCTACATAATTTTGCATAATTCTTCCAACAATTCTTTACAGACAGATTATTTCACTTATAATTCACTGTATCACAATTCCAGTGGGTCAGAAGTTTACATACAATAAGTTGACTGTGCCTTTAAACAGCTTGGAAAAATCCAGAAAATTATGTCATGGCTTTAGAAGCTTCTGATAGTATAATTGACATCATTTGAGTCAATTGGAGGTGTACCTGTGAATGTATTTCCGACCAACCTTCAAACTCAGTGTCTCTTTGCTTGACATCATGGGAAAATCCAAAGAAATCAGCCAAGACCTCATGAAAAGACCTCCACAAGTCTGGTTTATCTTTGGGAGCAATTTCCAAATGCCTGAAGGTACCACGTTCATCTGTACAAACAATAGTACGCAAGTATAAACACCATGGGACCACGCAGCCATCATACTGCTCAGGAAGGAGATGCGTTCTGTCTCCTAGAGATGAATGTACTTTGGTGCGAAAAGTGCAAATCAATCCCAGAACAACAGCAAATTACCCTGTGAAGATGCTGGAGGAAACAGGTACAAAAGTATCTATATCCACAGTAAAACGAGTCCTATATCGACATAACCTGAAAGGCCGCTCAGCAAGGAAGAAGCCACTGCTCCAAAACCGCCATAAAAAAAGCCAGACTACGATTTGAAACTGCACATGGGCACAAAGATCATACTTTTTGGAGAAATGTCCTCTTGTCTGATGAATCAAAAATAGGACTGTTTGGCCATAATGACCATCGTTATGTTTGGAGGAAAAAGGGGGAGGCTTGCAAGCCGAAGAACATCATCCCAACCGTGAAGCACGGGGGTGGCAGCATCATGTTGTGGGGGTGCTTTGCTGCAGGAGGGACTGTTGCACTTCACAAAATAGATGGCATCATGAGGCAGGACAATTATGTGGATATATTGAAGCAACATCTCAAGACATCAGTCAGGAAGTTAAAGCTTGGTCGCAAATGGGTCATCCAAATGGACAATGACCCCAAGCATACTTCCAAAGTTGTGGCAAAATGGCTTAAGGACAACAAAGTCAAGGTATTGGAGTGGCCATCACAAAGCCCTGACCTCAGTCCTATATAAAATTTGTGGGCAGAACTGAAAAAGCGTATGCAAGCAAGGAGGCCTACAAACCTCAGTTACAACAGCTCTGTCAGGAGGAATGGGCCAAAATTCACCCAACTTATTGTGGGAAGCTTGTGGAAGGCTACCCGACATGTTTGACCCAAGTTAAACAATTTAAAGGCAATGCTACCAAATACGCATTGAGTGTATATAAACTTCTGACTCACTGGGAATGTGATGAAAGAAATAAAAGCGGAAATAAATAATTCTCTCTACTATTATTCTGACATTTCACATTCTTAAAATAAAGTGGTGATCCTAACTTCCCGAAGACAGGAATTTTTTACTAGGATTAATTAAATTGTCATGAATTGTGAAAAACTGAGTTGAAATGTATTTGCCTAAGGTGTATGTAAACTTCCGACTTCAACTGTATATGTTAAACAAGAAAAATGTTTGTTTTTCCAGCCGTCCGTGTCCTTTTTGGGCTACCTCATATCCACGGAGCGAGTGGAGATGGAGGAGCAACCCGTCAACGCAGTCAGGTCATGGCTCATCCCTAACTCTGTGAAAGCAGTCCAGCGATTCCTGGGGTTCGCCAACTATTTCCGGAGGTTCATCCAGGGCTTCAGTTCGGTGGTCGCGCCTCTTACCTCCCTGCTGAGAGGAGGTCCCCCGCGGCTTCGTTGGACGGCGGAGGCAGAGAGAGCGTTCTAGACGCTGAAGGCACGCTTCACCTCTGCGTCCGTGCTGGCACATCCCGACCCCTCACTCCCCTTCATCGTCGAGGTGGATGCCTCCGAGGTAGGAGTCGGGGTAGTGCTGTCCCAGCGCACCAGAACCCCTCCAAAGCTGCAACCCTGCACCTTTTACTACGACGTAGGGGGACCCTACGACGTAGGGGACCGGGAACTCTTGTCGGTTAAGAAGGCTCTGAAGGCATCGAGGCACTGACTGGAGGGGTCCAAACACCCTTTCCTGGTGTGGACGGACCACCGCAACCTGGAGTACATCAGGGCAGCAAAAAGGCTAAACCCGAGACAGTCCAGGTGGGCTCTATTCTTCGCCAGGTTACAATTTACACTTTCCTATAGGCCAGGCTCGAAGAACATGAAGGCGGACGCCCTGTCTCACCTCTATGATGCAGAGGAGAGGCAGGGAGAGGAGACCTCCATCATCCCTCCCTTCCGTATCATCGCGCTAGTGGTGTGGGACATAGATGCCGACATACAGCAGGCCCTGTGTACGGAACCCGCACCTGCACACCACTGTGACTGACCCAAAATTAAGGAAAGCTTTGACTATGCACAGACTCAGTGAGCATAGCTTTGCTATTGAGAGAGGCCGTCGCAGGCAGATCTGGCTCTCGAGAGAAGACAGGCTATGTGCACACTGCCCACAAAATGAGGGGAAAACTGAGCTGCACCTCCTAACCTCCTGCCAAATGTCTGACCATATTAGAGACTGTTATGCAGGGAGTCAGGAAGCAGGTGCAGAAGGAGAGTTTAGTAACAATGATGCAAGGCAAATGAACTAAACTGTGAGGACAGACACTGGGATTTGAGAATCAAGTACAGGGAGTGAACATTTAATGTATAACGGATATGAAACAAAACAAGGACAGCGTCTGGACAAGGAAAACATAACGACAATAATGCTGACACCGGGATCAAACTGAGGAACAGACAGATATAGAGGGGGCAATCACTAAAGTAAAGGAGTCCAGGTGAGTCCAATAAAGCGCCGATGCGCGTAATGATGGTGACAGGTGGGTGTAATGATGGGCAGCCTGGCGCCCTCGAGCGGTAGGGAGGGGTAGCGGGAGCAGTGTACTGGATGTGTACTGAACATGAAAGCAAACCAATACTTCCTGATGAAGGTAATCAAGGTGATGATGAAGTCCAGGTGTGCGTAATGATGGGGGGAGAGAGGGAGCGGGAGTAGGCGTGACAGAGACAGAGATCTCCCTCAGATTATACAGACCCACAAATAACTAGAAACCAAATCCAATTTGGATTAACTTCCATATCTATTAGGTGAAATACCACGGTGTGGCATCACAGCATCAAGATTTGTGACCTGTTGAACACACAATGAACACCATTGTAAATACAACCCATATTTATATTTATTTATTTTCCCTTTTGTACTTCAACTACTTGAACATTGTTGCAACACTACATAGCCATAATATAACATTTGAAATGTCACTAATCTTTTGAAACTTTTGTGAGCGTAATGTTAATTTTTAATTGTTTATTTCACCTTTGTTTATTATCTATTTCATTTGCTTTGGCAATGTAAGCACATGTTTCCCATGCCAATAAAGCCATTTGAATTAAATTGATAGAGAACTCATCTTTATGTCTGTGCCATTATAGCATCTGTGACAGTATGGACAGTGCCATTGATACCCTCTCCATTTTAATGTAGTCAATTTCTTCTTCATTGGCTGAATGCTCTCAACTCGTAGGAATCCCCACCCAATTGACTACTTTAAAATGGTGGAAGCCCTCAATGACAATGTCCATGCTAAAATGATTTATATCCATGATGACAACAGGTACAACTCCGATATAAAGTCATTTTTGGGTAAGTCGCCAAAATGCCAAGTGTATCAATGCATTCATAACAACCTAACCATTACGAAACTTCTATTCAATCAAATAAGACTCCCCTAGCAAATTGGCAATTACATTTTTCTAGACCAAGTTAGACACACTCTCATTGACCTCCATTCAAAAATTCCTCATTCGTGGGCTTATTTTTGTAGACAGAGTTTAGGCAGAGTAAAACCTTGCTTCGCCTCTTCTTCTCTGGGTGTACTTAATTAAACTGTTTGCTTGTACTTCACATTTTCCACAAGATGATGCTAGAACAACAGGCCGAAGCCTGATCTAGCAATCACGTTTAGAGTAGTGTTTTGGAAGTTGATAAAGTAAAGTGTATTGTAAGCACCCAGGCACACAAGAATGAGTATAGCCTATCATTTGTATTTGACTTGAATAGTCCTGCGCCTGAAGTCTCGCCAAAATGCCACGAACTTGGACGACCGCCTTGTTAGAGCTGCTAAGTATAAAAAGATTTTGGCAAGGACAGGGGCATAAGATTGTGACCCTTCCTCTGCTCTGTTCCCCTGATATCCTTTTAGAACCCGGGAGTGGGAAACGCAGACATGGTGAAGATTGAGTTTGCACCCTTGAATATCCCGCTCAACCGACGTTTCCAGACAGCTGCAGTTCTTCAATGGGTCTTCTGCTTTCTCTTTGGAGGTAACTGGTAGGCTACTGCGCACTTCCTCATCTTCAGCAAATCATAACCATAGTGGCCTAGGGTTGAGGTCAATTCAAGTCAGTGCTTGCTTATGTGATGCCCATATTTTTCTGCACATCCATCTGTCTAGCGCAGTGTTGTTTTTGTGTGTACGTTGTGATCGTGTTGAATGGATACTGGCACGTGGCTGCTCTGTATGCCCTGTGGCTCTACCTGGACTGGGACACACCTCAGGCTGGGGGCCGCAGGTCTGACTGGGTACGCCACTGGACCGTGTGGAAACACTTCGGAGACTATTTCCCCATCCATGTAAGTAGGCTTATGACGTTTTCTGGTTGTTTAGCCAATGCATTTTATGATGCATGGAGGCCAATTAATATAAAGCCTCATTATTATCAACAGTAATAGGTTATAACACCATTCTTTTTATAATTTAGACTGTGTAAAGACACTCAGAATTCCTTATTGAATTCCATGTTGGATTAATAATAACACAATTTGTATACAACAATAACAAAATTTGTATACAAATGCCGATTAACTGACTGATGAAAATATAATTGAGGACGTTTGTCTCAAAGCAAGCATGACTGCCTACCTACTCTTTATCCACTGCCCTTTGGTGTATTAATAGCTCAAATAGGTCAAAGCCATTGTAAAGAGGTCATTGGCCAGTACATCATGGTATTTCCATGGCTAAAGGCCCAGCCCCCTGTCACATCCAGCCATTCTGTGGTTGAGTTCCTGCCCGACTACATTGCAGTGTAAAAACATTTGAGGTGACTGACAGTGACACATGGACAGACAGTGACACAATAAATACCGCCTTGCACACTCATGCCTGCACCTAGCTGATCTAGGGTGTAATCATTAGTCCAACAGTTGCAAACAAAAGTTTCTAATGGAAAAAAACAGGTATGCTTATCCCCGTTTCGTTCTGTTTAAGAAAAGTTTTTTAACAGAATTGGCGGAATGAATACACCCCTGATCACACGTAAACACAGTTCACTTTCATAACAGTCACACTGTATTCCTTCTCGCATCAATGCGCTCCCTTCCTCTTACCTTTTCCCTTCGCTTGTGGACTTCAATGCACAACATTTGATGTGACCAGGCATATGTGACCAGGTGAAAAAACCTTTCCAAGCCAAAGCCTAAACTAGCTAGCTGCATTTGATAGCTAAGTAAGTTTGAATCAATTATTTGGTGACGTGAATATATTTAGTATAATTTTATCTAAAACTATCACTTTCTTAAATGAAATTCACTGAGGAGGATGGTCCTCCCCTTCCTCCTCTGAGGAGCCTCCGCTGATCTTACAAGGCCTGGTTATGTATTTAACATATTAGCTAACATCTAGTCAGGCAGGAACTCAACCTGTGTCTTATCCATTGTCCTCTCACTATTCATGTCTTGTCTGTGGTCAGCTGATTAAGACATGTGACCTAGACCCAGAGAGGAACTACCTGATGGGGTTCCATCCTCACGGAATCCTGGTCGCCGGAGCGTTTGGGAATTTCTGTACTGAATACACAGGCTTCCGGGAGCTCTATCCAGGAATGACTCCTTACCTGCATACCCTCGGCATCTGGTTCAGCTTCCCATTCTTCCGGGACTATCTCATGTCCTCAGGTGAACCTTGTTAGGGATTTATTTATTCCACCACAATGCTTCTGTTTTTTCTGATTTAAACACTATCAATAGGCTTTTAAGGTTTGTTAAATTACATTTAAAGGTCCAAACATTGTGTGTGCACACTGTAGTGCAGTTTTAGTTTGTCAACAATTCTTTCTTCATATTGAAGATATTAGAAGTTTTTTCTAATAAACCCTGTCATGTGAAGAAAAAAAATCCTGGCCCACATTTGTTCTAAATATACTGTGCTGCACTTCCCCTAAGGGGTTGTCTCTTGTTCCAAGAAGAGTCTTACCCACGTGTTGAGCCAGAAGGGAGGGGGAAACGTGTCAATCATAGTGATTGGTGGGGCGGCAGAGTCCCTGGAGGCCAGGCCTGGGAGCCTCGTCCTGGAGGCCCTCAACAGGAAGGGCTTCGTCAAGATTGCTCTCAGGTGTGGGTGAGTGCATCGTTCCTGCCTTATTTCCTATCAACTACTCCTCATCTATAACCGTCTCGTTTATAATCAAGTATTAGAAATGTTCATGTTGACTGAAACCTCCTCCGTAAGGGCCATTACTGAATGTACTGTAGGCCATGAAGTGAACTATGAATCTTAACCCCAGGGCTTTTAATGACAGATGTGTTGAGGTGAAAGGAAATGCACTGTAATATTTCCTGTACACACACACACCTGCTAAAATAAAAGATTTATGCCTCCGCTCAGAGGTTTGAAAGAATCATTAATTTGACTCGGCATTTAGTTGTTAAAAACAGAACTAAGATACACTCGGGTCAGGAGGATTATGGGTAGGCACTCCACATTCCACTTCAGATAGATTGGTGTGAGCCGAAGATGACTTTGGAGTTGGAGCAATAATGACAGGAACATATATTCTTTTTAATAACAAAACATCCAAAAAGGATCAGATCTCATTTAAATACATAGATTTTGCAAACAACCACAAATGTAAAATTACAAGGTTGCAGTCAAACGTGAAATTATGCCGCTGGTAAAAATGCAGACTTCTCTCACCCTCTCCTGTGTGCAGAGCTCATCTGGTGCCAGTGTTCTCTTTTGGGGAGAATGATCTGTTTAATCAGCTGAAGAACCCAAAGGGCTCCCTGGTCCGTACCATCCAGGAGGGCATGAGGAAGACCCTGGGCTTCAGTTTGCCTCTGTTCCACGCCCGGGGGGTTTTCCAGTACAGCTTGGGCTTCATGCCCTTCAGACAACCCATTTACACCATCGGTGAGTGGTGGGGAATGGGAGATAATATGGGTGGAAAGTGACGGGAAGAGATGGGTGACGAGAGGGAATAGAGACTAAAATATGACCCATTTCTGTCTATGGGGAAACATATTCCAAAAACTATTTACAAACAACATTCAGAAACAATGTGCAGTCACAGTGCTCTGATTGTATGAATTCCTCTAGTTAGCTAGTCATCACCCAGATGGTCAAATAAAAGCTCACTGAGAGAACAGCCGACATATGACAAACTGGTAAACTGGTTCATAGGTGACTGTGTTATGGGTAACAGTAACTGTGGCAGCAGCTGTCAGCCAGGACATCATGACCAGCTGGAACAGAGCCACCCACGGTGAAGGGTCACTGGGCTACAGCCAATCAAATTACCTCAGAGCTGTAACCTCATGTGTTTTGTCCTCAGTCTTGCCCTCTGTTCCACTTCCTTTATCCTTCCTCTCCCTTTCTCTCCAGTTCCTCCTCTGAGTCACTACATTTGAACATTCTATAATTCCTCTGCCTTTCATTTTCTGCTCTCACTGAATCCCCTCTGTATTTCTACTCGATCTTTCCCTCCTTACCTCTCTCCATTCCACCCCTTCCCTTCCTCCCTCTATCTCTCTCAGTGGGAGAGCCCATAGTGGTGGAAAGGAACGTGAGCCCCTCGTCTGATGAGGTGGACAGGCTGCATGGCTGTTACCTGGGGGCGCTGGCTAAGCTGTTTGAGCAGCACAAGGCTGAGTACGGGATCCTAGAGAACCAGCACCTCATCTTCACCTGACCAGACCAGATAAGCTCAGATAGCCTACACTGTAGGATTGGACCATTCAACCAGCTCCTGACCCATATACACTGATACAGACATTCAAACAAACATAATGCAAACATACATATAAGCACACACAGAAAATGGACACATGTGCATACTTGCACACACATATTGTGCAGCGCATTCAGAAAGTACCCCTTGACCTTTTCCACATTTTGTGACTTTACAGCCCTATTCTAAAATTGATTAAATAAGTGTTTTTCCTCATCAATCTACACATAACACACCATAATGTCAAAGCGAAAACAGTTTTTTAGAAATGTTTGCAAATATATTAAAAATAAAAACACACCTATTCAGACCCTTTGCTATGAGACTCAATTGAGCTCAGGTGCATCCTGTTTCCATTGATCATCCTTGAGATGTTTCTACAACTTGATTGGAGCCCACCTGTGGTAAATTTAATTGATTGGACATGATTTGGATAGGCACACACCTGTCTATATAAGGTCCCACGGTTGACAGTGCATGTCAGAGCAAAAACCAAGCCATGAGGTTGAAGGAATTGTCCGTAGAGCTCCGAGGCAAGATTGTGTCGAGGCACAGATCTGGGGAGAGGTACATTTCTGCAGCATTGAAGGTCCCCAACAACACAGTGGCCTCCATCATTCTTAAATTGAAGAAGTTTGGAACCACCAAGACTCTTCCTAGAGCTGGCTGCACGGCCAAACTGAGCAATCGGGGGAGAAGGGCCTTGGTCAGGGAGGTGAGCAAGAACCCGATGGTCACCCTGACAGAGCTCCAGTTCCTCTGTGGAAATGGGAGAACCTTCCAGAAGGACAACCATCTCAGCAGCATTCCACCAAACAGGCCTTTATGGTAGTGGCCAGATGGAAGCCATGACAGCCTGCTTGGAGTTTGCCAAAAGGCACCTAAAGGACTCTCAGACCATGAGAAACAATATTCTCTGGTCTGATGAAACCAAGATTGAATCTTTGGCCTGAATGCCAAGCGTCACGTCTAGAGGAAAACTGGCACCATCCCTAAGGTAAAGCATGGTGGTGGCAGCATCATGCTGTGGGGATGTTTTTCAGCGGTAGGGACTGGGAGTCTAGTCAGGATCGAGGGAAAGAAGATTTGAGTTTATTTGAGTTTATTTTTATTTTTACAGGGACAGTGTACATTAACCAACGTTTCAGTTAAAGTGACGGTTTTAGCCAGCCAGCTAATTTTCAACCGCGGTCCATGGGCAGGTTATTAAAAACAATTACATTAACAATACAGACAATCAATGAGCAGTGAGCACAGGCAGAGCAACATAGGACAAGCAAGATGTAGCAGACAGACAGAGAACATAGCAGAAAAAGCAACAAGACAAAATCCATAAAAGCAACAAAGTGTTTCCACACCTCACAAGTTCACCTTCCAACAGGACAATGACCCTAAGCACACAGCCAAGACAATGCAGGAGTGGCTTCGGGTCAAGTCCCTGAATGTCCTTGAGTGGTCCAGCCAGAGCCCGGAGTTGAACCCGATCGAACATCTCTGGAGACACCTGAAAATAGCTGTGCAGTGACGCTCCCCATCCAACCTGACAGAGCTTGAGAGGATCTGCAGAGAAGTATGGAAGAAACTCCCCAAATACAGGTGTACCAAGCTTGTAGAGTCATACCCAAGAAGACTCGAGGCTGTAGTCGCTGCCAAAGGTGCTTCAACAAAGTACTGAGTAAAGGGGTAAAAATGATGGGGTAACATTTCTAAAAGATTGTTTTTGCTTTGTCATTATTGGGTATTGTATGTAGATTGATGAGGGGGATTTTTTTTACATTTTAGAATAAGGCTCAACCGTAACAAAATGTGGAAAAAGTCAAGGGGTCTGAATACTTTCCATATGCACTGTCTGCACACATATAAACAGTCAAAAGGCCATCACTCTGATCCTTCGCTCTCTTATACAGTCCGCATAGGTATATAGTGTAGAGAAATATTGTACAGTTGGGTGAAAATCATTTGATATCACGCTCCATTCATGACCAGCTCTTTCCTCCTGCTAACCTCAAGACACAAATGGGGTATGTCAGGTTGTGTTTGCTGCACCAAGGGAATGCATGCAGGGCTTCATAGGTGATGTTTGCGTGCTAGTCTCTCTGCGGTCCTGGGAAGTGTGTCGTGCTTCTCTCTACTCCCAGTCTCTCTTTCTGCCTGAGGGGAGCAGGCAGCAATTCTAAAATAGAGCAGACATTCATGTCACATGACGTTAGCGTTAAATTTAGACCACACTGTCTGAGCTACTGCACAGAGATGCTGCCAAGATGAACCCCTGCTATGCCATTGTCTTAAACCTGTATGATAAATAGACAGTGCCACATACAGTATAGGTTGTAAGATCGCAGGTAATGTGCTGTGAGATTTTGTTAATGGCATGAAATACGGATTGGAAAGGGAATCAGGTCAGGATTGCATTGTAAGGGATTGAACATTGAGCAATGGGATTTGGATTTAACATTTAGAACATGTAGAGTCTTTGACTCAGTGGATCATGACATGGACAGAATTCTGTGGAAAGTGTAGACGTCATAGGTGGTTACTCTCTCAAAGATATTACTAAATTCCCAAGACATGGATTGGCTAATATATTTCTAGATGTGAGAATAAACTAATGTAGGGCTGTTACGTGTGCATAACTGTGTTTTAAAGTCCAAATGTTATTCATTTTGTATAAATACAAAGATACTGTTGTCAGATTTTGAGTTGTCCTCTTGTAATCTATTTACTCATAACATATTTTCTTTACTTAAACCTTTAAAGGCCCAGTGAAGTCAAAATTCCGTTTCCCTGTGTTTTGTATCACATTGTACACAGCTGAAGAAACTAACACTGTAAAAGTGTGGTTTTGTTTTTATTAGTGTTATTTCCTGATAGTCGCTGGTTGAAAATACACTCTACACAGGACCTTCTAATCAGCAGGTTTGCAAAGGCGGGAGTTTCGGCTTTCCATGGTGACATCACCATTCGGTTAATTGGTTAATAGACCAATAACAATGATTTCCCAACCTTTCTGCCGGTATATTTTCAGTTTCCCCTCCACTCGGACCACTCCTAGACAGTCCTAGCAAAATAATTTTTTGCTAAAAAGCTATTTTTGCCCATTTTAATGGAAATCTATTTTAGTAAGGCACTTAATACTCAGAAATGATTTGATATTGATATAAAAATGTATGCATTGGGCATTTAACAACTCTTCAATGCATTATTCGATTGAACACATCATTGACTATGTGTCACGACTTCTGCCGAAGTCGGTCCCTCTCCTTGTTCGGGCGGCGTTCGGCGGTCGACGTCACCGGCCTTCTAGCCATCGCCGATCCACTTTTCATTTTCCATTTGTTTTGTCTTTGTCTTACACACCTGGTTTCAATTCCCCAATTACTTTTTCATTATTTAACCCTCTGTTCCCCCATGTCAGTTTGTGAGTAATTGTTTGTATGTAGTACGGTCCGTTAATGTGGGCTCTTTTTTTTGTATTGCATTTATATATGTTGAGTAAAGTACGTTTATTTACTCATATCTGCTGTTCTGCGCCTGACTCCTCTACACCAGCTACACACAGATCTCATTACAGAATTACTCATCAAGAATGGAGTCAGCAGGAGCAGACGCCCTCCCTGTGAACGTAGAGGAACGCGTCCAGCAGCACGTGACCATGTTGCAACGTCTGGGCACCGCCATGGATCAGGTGCTGCAAACGATGGATCGTTGGGAGAGAGTAGGAGGTCGTCCAGCACCTCCACCAGTCCCACTACAGCAGGCCCCACTGTCCACCACTCCTTCACCCGGTCCCAGCGGGATTCGGCTCGCGCTCCCGAGGGAGTATGATGGGACGGCTGCCGGATGCCAGGGGTTCCTACTCCAGCCTGAGCTCTACCTGGCGACCGTCCACCCGGCTCCTTCGGGACGTGAGAGCATGTCCGCCCTCGTCTCCTGCCTCTCAGGCAAAGCCCTGGAGTGGGACCATTACGCAGAGTTCACCCGCCGCTTTCGGGCAGTTTTCGACCACCCGCCTGAGGGTCGAGCGGCGGGTGAACATCTGTTCCACTTGAGGCAGGAGACAAGGAGCGCGCAGGATTTCGCTTTGGACCTCCGGACCCTGGCCGCCAGTGCGGGATGGAACGACAGGGCCCTGATCGATCACTACCGGTGCAGTCTGCACGAGGACGTCCGTCAGGAGTTGGCCTGTCGAGACACCACCCTCAAGTTGGACCAGCTGGTGGACCTGTCCATCCGGCTGGACAACCTGCTGGCTACCCGCGGACGTCCGGATCGGGGCCTGTCAGTTCCATCCCCCAGCACCTCCGCTCCGATGCCCATGGAGCTGGGAGGTGCTGCGCTTAGGGCGACCAGAGGGGCCATTCCCTGCACCATCTGTGGCCGCAGAGGGCACACTGCTGGTCGGTGCTGGGGAGGTTCCTCAGGGAGTCGAGGCAGCAGGCAGGGCACTATTGTGTCACCCCAGGTGAGTCGGCACCAGGCTCACCCAGAGCCCCCTGTTGCTCACATGTATGTGTTTATCAAATTTCCTGAGTTTTCCCCACATTCCCAGCGCTCGTAGATTCAGGCACAGCTGGGAATTTTATTGACCGTTCATTTGCCCATAGTTTAGCGATTCCCCTTGTTCCTGTGGATATGCCCTTCCCTGTGCACGCCCTAGATAGTCGACCATTAGGGTCAGGGCTGATTAGGGAGGCCACCGCTCCACTAAGCATGGTTACGCAGGAGGGTCACAAGGAGAGAATCAGTCTCTTCCTTATTGATTCTCCTGTGTTTCCCGTGGTGCTGGGCCTACCCTGGTTGGCCTGTCATGATCCCACTATTTCATGTCAACAGAGGGCTCTCAAGGGGTGGTCACGAGAGTGCTCAGGGAGGTTTGTAGGGGTTTCCATCGGTGCGACTATGGTGGAAAGTCCAGACCAGGTCTCTACCGTGCGCATCCCTTCAGAATATGCTGATTTGGCTCTCGCCTTCTGTAAGAAGAAGGCGACTCAACTACCACCCCATCAACGGGGGGATTGTGCGATAAATCTCCTGGTAGACGCAGCACTTCCCAGAAGTCACGTGTATCCTCTGTCACAGGAGGAGACGGCGGCTATGGAAACATATGTCTCCGAATCCCTGGGCCAGGGATACATTCGGCCCTCCACTTCACCTGCCTCCTCGAGTTTATTTTTTATGAAGAAGAAGGATGGTCTGCGCCCGTGTATTGACAATCGAGGTATCAATCAGATCACTGTGAGGTACAGCTACCCGCTGCCTCTCATCGCCAGTGCGACCGAGTCAATGCACGGGGCGCGCTTCTTCACAAAATTGGATCTCAGGAGCACTTACAACCTGGTGCGTATCCGGGAGAGGGACGAGTGGAAGATGGCATTTAGTACCACCTCAGGGCACTATGAGTACCTCGTCATGCCGTATGGGTTGATGAATGCTCCATCAGTCTTCCAGGCCTTTGTTGACGAGATTTTCTGGGACCTGCACGGGCAGGGTGTAGTGGTGTATATCGACGACATTCTGATATACTCCGCTACACGTGCCGAGCATGTGTCCCTGGTGCACAGGGTGTTTTGGTCGACTGTTGGAGCATGACCTGTACGTCAAGGCTGAGAAATGTCTGTTCTTCCAACAGTCTGTCTCCTTCCTAGGGCACCGCATTTCCACGTCAGGGGTGGAGATGGAGAATGACCGCATTTCAGCCGTGCGTAATTGGCCGACTCCCACCACGGTAAAGGAAGTGCAACGGTTTCTAGGGTTTGCCAACTACTACCGGAGGTTTATCCAGGGTTTTGGTAAGGTAGCAGCTCCCATTACCTCACTGCTGAAGGGGGGACCGGTGCGGCTGCAGTGGTCGGCTGAGGCGGACAGGGCTTTTGGTCACCTGAAGGCTCTGTTTACCTCGGCTCCCGTGCTGGCTCATCCGGATCCCTCTTTGGCATTCCTAGTGGAGGTGGACTCGTCCGAGGCTGGGATAGGAGCCGTGCTCTCTCAGCGCTCGGGCACGCCACCATAGCTCCGCCCCTGTGCTTTCTTTTCAAAGAAGCTCAGCCCGGCGGAGCGAAACTATGATGTGGGGGACCGGGAGCTGTTGGCTGTTGTCAAGGCTCTGAAGGCGTGGAGACATTGGCTTGAGGGGGCTAAACACTCTTTTCTCATCTGGACTGACCACCGCAATCTGGAGTACATCCGGGCGATGAGGAGACTGAACCCTCGCCAGGCAAGGTGGGCCATGTTCTTTACCCGTTTTGTTTTCAATCTGTCCTACAGACCAGGTTCCCAGAATGCTAAGGCAGACGCACTGTCCAGGGACGTATGACACAGAGGAGCGGTCCATGGATCACACTCCCATACTTCCGTCATCTTGCCTGGTGGCACCGGTGGTGTGGGAGCTGGACGCGGACATCGAGCGGGCGTTACACACAGAGCCCACTCCCCCCCCCCCCAGTGTCCAGCTGGGCGCCTGTACGTTCCGTCTGCTGTCCGCGACCGTTTGATCTATTGGGCCCACACGTCACCCTGGCATCGGTCGGACAGTGCGTTGCCTTAGTGGGAAGTACTGGTGGTCCACCTTGGCCAAGGACGTGAGGGTTTATGTTTCCTCCTGCTCGGTGTGCGCCCAGTGCAAGGCTCCCAGGCACCTGCCCAGAGGGAAGTTACAACCCCTAACCGTTCCACAACGGCCGTGGTCGCACCTATCGGTGGACTTCCTGACGGATCTTCCTCCTTCACAGGGAAACACCACGATCCTGGTTGTTGTGGATCGGTTTTCGAAGTCCTGCCATCTCCTCCCTTTGCCCGGTCTCCCTACGGCCCTACAGACTGCGGAGGCCCTGTTCACTCATGTCTTCCGGCACTACAGGGTACCTGAGGACAGTCTCTGATCGGGGTCCCCAGTTCACGTCCAGGGTCTGGAGAGCGTTCATGGAATGTCAGGGGGTCTCGGTCAGCCTCACCTCAGGTTTTCACCCTGAGATTAACGGGCAGGTGGAGAGAGTAAATCAGGATGTGGGTAGGTTTCTGCGGTCATATTGCCAGGAACGGCCGGGGGAGTGGGTGGCGTTCATCCCCTGGGCAGAGATGGAACAAAACTCACTCCGCCACTCCTCCACTAACCTCTCTCCCTTCCAGTGCGTACTGGGGTATCAGCTGGTTCTGGCACCTTGGCATCAGAGCCAGATCGAAGCTCCTGCGGTGGACGAATTGTTTATGTGCTCGGAGGAGACCTGGGACGCCGCCCATGTGCACCTGCAACGGGCCGTGAGGCGGCAGAATGTGAGCGCCGACCGTCACCGCAGTGAGGACCGGGTCTGGCTCTCGACCCGAAACCTGCCCCTACGCCTGCCCTGCCGGAAGCTGGGTCCGCGGTTTGTGGGGCCATTCAAAGTCCTGAGGAGACTGAACGAGGTATGCTACAGGTTACAGCTTCCCCCAGATTACCGTATTAATCCCTCGTTCCATGTGTCTCTCCTCAGGCCGGTGGTGGCTGGTCCACTCCAGGAATCTGAGGTGTGGGAGGTTCCTCCGCCCCCTCTGGACATCGAGGGGGCCCCAGCGTAAGCTGTTCGAGCCATCCTGGACTCGAGGCGTCGGGCGAGGGGCCTTCAGTACCTCGTGGAGTGGGAGGGGTACGGTCCGGAGGAGAGATGCTGGGTGCCGGTGGAGGACGTCTTGGACCCTTCGTTGCTGTGGGAGTTCCACCATCTCCATCCGGATCGCCCTGCGCCTCGTCCTCCGGGTCGACCCCGAGGTCGGTGTCGGTGCGCTGCTGGAGCCGCGCGTCAATTGGGGGGGGGGGGGGGGGGGGGGTACTAACTCATGTATGCAGTTAGCTGTATTACTTTGCTCGTGCGTCATGCAAAGCTGTCAAAATGTATGTAGTGCTTGATGAACAGAGTAACAAATCTCTGACCAAGACAGAGTTTTTCAATCTCTTCAACATCAATGACAACTCTGCTCCATACACCATGAAGCCCTGTTCTGGGGTAACAGAGACTTCAGGCAGGAGATCCGTCAACATCATAGTGGAGTCTATAGATGGACACATGCAGCTCACTCTCCCTACTCTGATAGAGTGTGATATGATGCCAGACGATAGGATGGAGATTCCCTCCCCCGACATTGCGTATCACCATCCCCATCTGCAACCAGTTATGGAAAAAATTCCAGCTGTGGACCCAGACGCTCCCATCCTCCTGCTCTTAGGACGAGACATCTTAAGGGTACACAAGGTACGAGAGCAAATCAATGGGCCCCACGACACTCCTTATGCACAGCGACTCGACCTGGGTGGGTCATCGTGGGTGAGGTCTGTCTGGGAATGGCTCACCGACCAGCCAATGTTAACGTGTTCAGGGCAAACATACTTCAAAATGGTCGCACATCCTATCTGAGCCCTTGCCCTGACATCATCCAGGTAAAAGAGAACTACAACAGCGTAGCTCAGAAACACATCTCTCCCTCTACAGTGCACTCGAGAGATCCAAGCACAACTGTGAACACAGACAGCCTGGGATGTTCCGTGTTCGACAAAACACAAGACGATCATAAACCAGCACCATCAGTGGAGGACAAAGCCTTCTTGGACATTATGGACAAACAGGTTTTCCAGGATGATGGAAACAACTGGGTGGCTCCACTACCCTTTCGCCCCACTAGACGTCACCTTCCTAATAACAGGGAGCAGGCCATGAACCGTCTCACATCACTTCGCAGGACTTTAGACAAAAAGCCTGACATGAAGCATCATTTTATTGACTTCATGCAAAAGATGCTGGATAACGACCAAGCCGAACCTTCTCCGCCACTAGAGGGAGACAAAGAACGTTGGCATCTGCCCGTATTTGGTGTTTACCATCCACAAAAGCCTGAACAAATAAGAGTAGTATTTGACTCCAGTGCTAAGTGTCAAGGCGTGTCACTTAACGATGTTCTGCTCAGTGGTCCAGACTTAAACAACACACTCTTGGGTGTCCTAATGCGTTTCCGCAAGGATTGCATTGCACTAACGGCAACAAATGTTTTACTGTTTTGGTGTACGTGAGGATCACAGAGATTACTTAAGGTTTCTCTGGTATGAAGACAACAACCCAGATAGAAACATAACTGAGTACAGGATGAAAGTCCATGTATTTGGGAACAGCCCTTCACCAGCCGTAGCCATCTACTGCATGAGATGAGCAGCGCTACAGAGAAGGAACACGGGTCAGAACCCAAGCAATATGTAGTGAGGAACTTCTACGTCGATGATGGGCTGACATCAGTAGCTACTACAGAAGAAGCTATCAAAATTCTAAGAAAAACACAAGCAATGTTGGCGGAGTCCAACATGAAACTACACAAGATTTCATCCAATAGCAAAACAGTTATGGAAGCCTTCCCTATGGAGGACCGTGCAAAAGACTTAAAAGATATGGACCTAGGAGTGGATCCTCTCCCCTTTCAACAGAGTCTGGGACTTTCCTGGAACCTGGAAACAGACAGCTTCTCATTCCAGGTGTCCCACAATGAGAAGCCTTTTACGCGGAGAGGCATCCTGTCCACAGTGCGGCCAAGTCTTTATGACCCCCTTGGGTTCGTGGCTCCAATAACAATGCAAGGTAAAGCCTTAATCAGAGAACTCTCTTCTGATCAGAGTGAGTGGGATGCCCCTCTCCCCACAGAAAAAGAAGAGGAGTGGAACATGTGGAAGGAATCTTTGATGGAGTTGGAACATATGTTTATTCAGCGGACCTACATCCCAGTCTCCTTGTCTACCACTCAAAGAAGAGAGCTACACATCTTCTCGGATGCCTCTACAGTAGCCATAGGAGCGGTAGCCTACCTGAGAGTTATTGACTCGGAAGGTCAACGCCATGTTGGATTTGTCATGGGGAAATCAAAATTGGCCCCTCGTCCGGCCCACACTATCCCACGCCTAGAACTGTGTGCGGCTTTGCTAGCTGTTGAGATGTATGAACTGATCAGAGACGAAATTGACATTGATGTAAATGCGGCCAAGTTCTACACAGACAGTAAGATAGTTCTCGGTTACATCCACAATGTCACCAAAAGATTCTATGTGTATGTTGCCAATAGGGTAACTCACATCAGGAAGTCTACCCATCCAGATCAGTGGTGTTATGTAAACAATGACAGCAATCCAGCAGACCATGCAACCAGGCCTATACTTGCTGCACTCTTAACCTGTTTGGGCTGCAAGCCCGACACCGGTACACTTATGACAACAGCCAGCTCAAAGTGCAGGGCGCGAAATTCAAAAGATATTTTTTTAAAATATTTAACTTTCACACATTAACAAGTCCAATACAGCATATGAAAGGTACACATCTTGTGAATCAAGCCAACATGTCCGATTTTTAAAATGTTTTACAGGGAAGACAAAATATGTAAATCTATTAGCTAACCACGTTAGCAAAAGACACCACTATTCTTACTCCATCAGTTTCTTACTCCATCACTAGCTATCACAAATTCGACCAAATAAAGAAATAAATAGCCACTAACCAAGAAAAAACTTCATCAGATGACAGTCTGATAACATATTTATTGTATAGCATATGTTTTGTTCGAAAAATTTGCATATTTCAGGTATAAATCATAGTTTACATTTCAGCTACAATCAGAAATTGCACCGAAAGCAGCCATAATATTTACAGACACCAACGTCAAATACCTAATTACTCATCATAAAACATTTCTGAAAAATACATAGTGTACAGCAATTGAAAGACAGGCATCTTGTGATTCCAGACAATATTTCCGATTTATTAAATGTTTTACAGCGAAAACAAAATGTAGCGCTATATTAGCGTAGCCACAATAGCCAGAAACACTTGGGCGCCCACGACCAGTTCACATGCACGACAGATATTAGAAATAGCATCATAAAATGTTTCTTACTTTTGGTGATCTTCCGTCAGAATGTTGGACAAGGTGTCCTTTGTCCAGAAGAGTCGTTGTTTTGATCTGGAACGGCAAATATCCCTCTTCATTTAGCATGGGCACTTGCCAAGTGGTACGGATCTCTCCAACGTAAACAAAGTCAGAGAACGGAACACGGCAAAACTCCCGAAAAAATTTCAATAATCTGATTAAACTATATTGAAAAAACATACGTTACTATGATATGGTCACATGTATCAAATAAAATCTAAGACGGAGATGTTAGTCGTTCATAACGACAGCTAAACAGAAGGCAATCCCACTGTCTAAGTCGCGCGCTTCAGAGTACCGGAAGTGGACGGTCACGTCAAAGAAATAGCTTTTATTCCACCTCAGACCAAGATAAACACAAAATTTCTTCTCTCACAGCCTCTTGACACCCAGAGGAAGGCATAAGAAGTGTACGTAGACTCTTACGTATCATGACCATGTATAGGCAGGAAGTTGAACAGAGCATATATTTCTGACATTCCACTTCCTGGTCAGGAAAAGTGCTGCATAATGAGTTCTGTTTCACTCAGAGAAATAATTCAAACGGTTTTAGAAACTAGAGTGTTTTCTATCCAATAGTAATAATAATATGCATATTGTACGAGCAAGAATTGAGTACGAGGCCGTTTGAAATGGGCATCTTTTATCTGGCTACTCAATACTTTCCCTTGCAGCCATAACAGGTTTTAAAGTACACCAGTTGGTTCTCAGGTCCACCTTTCCTGACCCAAACAAACTCAAGTGAGCCTGAGAACATACATTTTGACCTTGTAGAGCCTCACGCAGACGCAGAAAATGGACAGCAGAAAAGCCAAATGTAAAAGTGGGAGACGTTGTCTTATTGAAAGACAGTCAGGCACACAGAAATGACTGGCCAGTTGGGCTTGTGGTCAAAACCTTTCCCAGTACTGACAAAAAGGTTAGGAAAGTAGAACTAAAAATTGTCAAGCAAGGAGCTGCTAAGGTGTTTCTGAGACCAATCTCAGAGATTGTTGTTCTTCTTTCTGAAGCATCCTAGAGACAAAAGATACAAATAGAAAGGACATTATGTGTTTCTTGATATGTTTTACTTCATAGTGGCACAATTTCATTATACCAGGCGGGGAGTGTGCTGCCATCCTGTTAGAAGGTAACAGATTATTTTATTACAATGATTAAGATGGATTTTCATTGTGTTCCTAGTGGAGCTTTCTGGTACTTAGACTGTACGCAAACAGGAAGTAGAGAATTGTTAGAAGCAGCATAGAAGCAGCTAAAAACAATGCTACGGTGCAGGTCTTTCAGTGTAGTTATTTCTTGTCACAGCCTTGGAAAATATTTGTTTGTAAGTTCGATTCAAGCATTTAGCTAATGATGATAATCTTGTTATTGATAGAGTTGCTTACATATCAATGTTGGTTGGTTGCATTTACTCACACAAATTGCAATGCCTTTCATGTAACGTAAACTCACGTAAACTCGTACATCGCCTTGGTCCGTACAATTAGAAGCATCCAGGGTCTATGCCCTGCTCAAGGGCATGTTGACAGATCTCCCACCAGGCCAAAAAACATGAACCCGAACCCTCCAAGATCCCCCCCACAGTTCCCCAATAGCTGTCCCTCAACCATTTGAGACCCCTCCACAGTCCCCCAAGAAGAAAAATAAAAAATACAATTAATTCCATTCCCCACCCCCAAGAACCCCCCAGTGCACCAACAACCAAGATAATGAACTAAATAAATGCTTTTAAAGATCTTCATTGGACCCTGAATAAACTGGAGGCCGCGTATAAAAGGCAGCGTTCATTGTCACAGGGGACTTTAACAAAAGTAATTTCCCAACCGTGCTCCCGAATTACAATCAACACATTGACTGTCCAACTCGCAGAGATTCTACGCTGAACCACTGTTACACACCTTTTCGATACGGGTATAAGGCCATCTCCCGTCCTTCTTTTGGCAAATCTGATCATGACTCCATTTTGCTCCTCCCCGCCTTCAAACAAAGACTCAAGAAGGAAGTTCCGGTGGTCAGGTCTACACAACGTTGGTCTGACCAATCAGATTCCATGCTCCAAGACTGTTTTGATCATATGAACTGGAATATGTTCCGGGTCGCCTCTGGGGATAACATCAATGAATAAGCCAACTCAGTTGTCGGAGTCATAAAAAAATGCATAAATGATGTGATACCGATGGTGTCTTTATACACTTATCTGAATCAAAAACCATGGATTGATGGCAGCCTTGTCGGTAAACTGAAGGATTGAGATGCTGCTTATTGAACGCTGCAAGGTGACCGAGGACAATTGTATGGTTAAACAGTACAAATACGACCTACGCAGATCGATCAAGATGGCGAAACACAAGTTTAGGGACAAAGTGGAGGAGCAATTCAGCGGGTCGGATACGAGGCGTATATGGCAAGGGCTTCTAACAGTCATGGATTACAAAAAGAAAGCCAGTCATGTGGCGGACACCAACACCCTCCCACCGGACAAGCTAAACACCTTTTTCTCACGCTTCGAGCAAAACTACTCTGAGCTGCCGAGAGCCGCTGAGGACAACGAGGGCTACGTGCTTACGGTCTCCACGGAGGACGTATGGAAGTCATTCAAACATGTTAACCCTCGCAAGGCTGCCGGCCCAGACGGCATCCCTAGCCGTCCCCTTCAGAGCATGTGCAAATCAGTTAGCTGTTTTCGGACATTTTCAATCTCTCTCTAGCTCAGGCCGTTAACCCACCTGCTTCAAGATGTCCACTATCCTCCCCGTGCCCAAGAAAGGGAAAGTAACTGAACTGAATGACTACCGACCCGTAGCACTCACTTCCGTCATCAGGAAGTGCTTTGAGTGTCTTGTCAAAGACCACATCACCACCTCCCTCCCCAACACACTCGACCCTCTCCAATTTGACTACAGCCCAGCAGATCCATGAACGACGCAACCGCCATTGCACTGCACACTGCCCTCACCCACCTGGACAAGAGAAAAGAATATGTGACAATGCTGTTAATTGACTATAGCTCGGCATTCAATACCATTGTGCCCTCTAAGATCACCATAAAGCTCACAGCACTGGGACTGAACTCATCCCTTTGCAACTGGGTCCCTGGTCTCAATGGTGACCCACCCTGTATAAATAAAAGTAAAAAAACACAATTACAAAAATCATGCTGAATAGCCATCACTACTCCTACTTCCCTGTGGACATTTTATTCCTTCCTAATATTGAGTTGCCCCCTTTTGCCCTCAGAACAGCATCAATTTGTCAGGGCATGGACTCTACAGTTGTTCGACAGGGATTCTGGCCCATGTTGACTACAATGTTTCCTACACTTTCATCAAGTTGGCTGGATGTCCTTTGGGTGGTGGCCCATTCTTGATACACACGGTAAACTGTTGAGTGTGAAAAACCCAGTAGCGTTGCAGTTCTTGAAACACTCAAATCGGTGAGCCTGGCACCTACTACCATACCCCGTTCAAAGGCACTTCAATATTTTGTCTTGCCCATTCACACTGTGAATGGCACACCCAGCCTACACAATCCATGTCTCAATTGTATCAAGACTTAAAAATCCTTCTTTAACCTGTCTCCTCCCCTTCATCTACGCTGATTGAAGTGGATTTAACAAGTGACATCAATAAGGGATCATTGCTTTCACCTGGATTTACCTGGTCAATCTATGTCATGGAAAGCACAGCTGTCCTTAATGTCATTGTCACAGTTGTAAACATGTGTTTATTATTATTATTATTAGTAGTAGTAGTACTATTAGTATGTATTATTATGTTTACTATTATTGTTTCATTCACACCTGCACTGTGGAGCTCGGAGTTCAAGAATTTCACTGTACAATGAAATTACATCTGCTATGTGGTGCATGTGACTGAATAAAAAACGAATCTAAAGGCACTGTGACAACCACAATTGAAAGCAATGCAGATCTTCTCTACACACACAATTAGGCTTAATACCTTCATTCCATGATGTTTTCCTGAACTTTCCAAGACTTTTCTGATGCTTTTCAGTCACTTAGCCTACTGATGCATATACACATTTTTACACTTTTCCCATAGGCTATTCAAGTCATTTGAAACATTTTCTTATTAGCCTTATAAGCATATTAACTTGGGGCAGTCTCTGTGCTACAATGGTTAAAAAGGCCACTGGGCCCACATCGTTTCTATAACAATTGAGCTAAAACCACTATTGGCTAAACATGGGGAAAAGTGATTAGATAGAAACACTTGTTCATTGACTTACTGAAATTATTCACTGGTAATTGTAGGCTACATGCTGATTTGATTACTTGAAATAGCATTTTAACACTAGGCCTACGTATCCCTACGCAATAACCTCATATGGGGTTACTGACCACAATCCATTGAATCAGTAATACAAAGTGTTGATTTTTGGGCATTGGGGAGAGCACAGCGCATGGAAGAAAACATAGCCCTGGGAAGGTGGCATGTTGGTGCTGCAGATACATTGAAATGAATTTGCCAAATACTATAATAACTCCTGTCTGTACATAAATAAATGAAATCATTGAAAATACTACACAAGAACATAATTTAGCCACAGAGGATCAATAGAAGTTTTTTAAAATGCTGTGTATTGTGTTTTATCACATCATGGGCACATGTAAGCCTACTGTTGGCAGCACCTGCAATTGGGCAGCATGCCTGGAAAATATCAAACAGCTGATTGTTCAGTTGTGGCTGTCAATGAACAGCAGGCAGCAGCTAAAAGGCCTTTTGCAATATTTCAAAATACAATTGCTGGAAAAACAGTTTAGATGTGTCAATGCCACTGGAAGGTTTGTGGACTATAATTTCCTCATACTGTAAAATTTGTCTCCACTCTTTTCATTGGCATTTAAGACAGGGTTGTTCATTTTGTTGATCTCAGTAGCCTATGTCAGTGTCAGAGTAGCCTGTCATTTCGGTCAGTTGTGTGCTATTAAAAAAGATCCTTCTAATGTCTCCAGTCGTGTGGAATTGCAAGATGAAAATAACATTTTTTTCTTGGCCCGCAAATATGATATCTGTTCTGCTGTGATTGGTGCACCTAGTTCTACAGCACTACATGCTTACTGATTTCTGAGAACAGTCCCATAACTTTGCTGTAGTATAACTTCATCAACAACCTGGCAAACTACAGTTTTTTTAGTTTTGTATTTAACTAGGCAAGTCAGTTAAGAACAAATTGTTATTTACAATGACGGCCTACCAAAAGGCAAAAGGCCTCCTACGGGGGACGGGGGCTGGGATTAAAAATAAGAAATAAATACAATATAAATATAGGACAAAACACACATCACAACAAGAGAGACAACACACTACATAAAGAGAGACCTAAGACAACAACATAGCAAGGCAGCAACACATGACAACACAGCATGGTAGCAACACAACATAACAACAACATGGTAGCAACACAACATGGTAGCAGCACAAAACATGGTACAAAAATTATTGGGCACAGACAACAGCACAAAGGGCAAGAAGGTAGAGACAACAATACATCACACAAAGCAGCCACAACTGTCAGTAAGAGTGTCCATGATTGAGTCTTTGAATGAAGAGATTGAGATAAAACTGTCCAGTTTGAGCGTTTGTTGCAGCTCATGCTAGCTGCAGTGAACTGAAAAGAGGAGTGACCCAGGGATGTGTGTGCTTTGGGGACCTTTAACAGAATGTGTCTGGCAGAACGGGTGTTGGATGTGGAAGATGAGGGCTGCAGTAGATATTTCAGACAGGGGGGAGTGAGGCCTAAGAGGTTTTATAAAAAGCATCAACCAGTGGGTCTTGCAACGGATATACAGAGATGACAGAGATGAGGAGTATAGAGTGCAGTGATGTGTCCTATAAGGAGCATTGGTGGCAAATCTGATGGCCGAATGGTAAAGAACATTAGCAGTAGCTATTCTATGGCCTTGCACTAGGCTGCTAGCTACAGAAGTTTGCTCAGCTGATTGAGCATGTTTTGCCAGAGTACTAGTAGCCAGTGAGTCCTAGGAGTGGAGTTATAAAAAAAAAAAAGGGAACTAGTTTTAGGCAGATTAGCAAAATCTCGATTTTTAGAGATGAATTCCACCTCCTACAAGACAGATCAGTTGAGGGAAGAGCTATTGCAGGAGTGAAGCCATCTATCATGAGACAATGGGCTGAGCCCTATACCTCAGTGGCTAAGCACCGAATGTTCTGAAACTGTGGTGACAACCCTGCTGACCGGTTTGATAGCATTTGAAGGTCGATCTAATCCAACAGGTGTCCCCAAAGCAGCATCATGCACATATGTATGACTTCACTCTGCGGTACAAAAACCCGACCATTGACAAACCTATGTGTAGTCTGTCTAATACGTTTTATTATGACAGTAGGCTACTGTCTGAAACACTTCTCAGCTTCCACTCAGTGCGCTCTGACTGAGAGTAACCTTTAATTTCCATCATCTACCGGCCCTCAGCACGCGCCACCTCAACGAGTCCAATCAAAAGCCAGGGAATGCCTCCTGTGCAATAATACCATGACGACGCGCCTGTCACTTCTGGGTTGAGAGCAGCGACCAATATCACCAGACGGACGATGCGGGAATTCAATTGAAATTCGTGCATTTGTATACCAAATTGGTGAAATAAAAGAACGCTTTCCCTTTCGTCGCTGATACACCAGGTGTTTTATTCAAGGTAAGTGTCTTGATAAACTATTCTTTCTCGGTGATGCGCGCTTAGCGGTAGCCGGCGAGGTCCTGATGTGCTTGATTCTGTGCATCCAGCCAGTTGCTGCGCGCGGTAGGCTACGAGGCAGAGCAGAGGATGGAAGACTGAGCGTCCCGGTCACCTAGAGTAAATTGTTATCTGTAGGCTACATAATATATATTCCAGATAGGAGATAATGGCTTTTTGACAAGCCTGTATCTTCTCTGCTCAACCAATTTTACTCCCTTTTTAAATGATTTTCATTATCCCTGTTGCATGCTGGTTGAGTGTACAAATGGCACACCTTGCAGATAACATTTGTCAGCAGTGAGCCCATTGACTTCAAATGGTCAAAAATAAGTTTCACATTGATTTTAATTAATAATTCCATAAATAATTACTTGCTGATGTGCCTTTGTTCATTATCTGACAGAATAGAACAGAATCCAAATGTTTACTGCAAATTGTATTGAATTACATTTTTATTTAGTGTATATTATATTATTGGATGTTTGTTTTGCAAGGGTTTTCTGGTGTACACAATTTGTTTTTCCTAAAGCTTTCGTCAAGTGGAGGCCAGAAACGTATAAGGTTTGTTTAAACTTCCCATTCGATTATTATATTTAGCAATTGTTGGTTCTCTTTCATTATTACAATATCATGTTTTTATTTAAGCTATTCACAAACAACTATCTGAGATAGATCTCTGTTACTGGCCTCCTAGATTCATTTGAAAGTTGAACATGAAAGATATGCTTAGACCAACAAGTCACATTAAAATAAAATGGGGATTGGGACAAAAAGGGAAAGTAAGCTTTTAAAACAGGCCAGACAACGAAGTGTCCGCTGCAAAAGGCCCATGATCATCAGACATTGGAGAGGTGAGCGAGAGAAATGTGATCTGACAGGATTCTTCAAAGAACCCCTTTTAATGGATCCTCGAATAACCTTTTGGGGTACATTTTTTAACTCCCACCCCTGTTATTAATATTATTAATAATATGAATAATAATACTCATAACAACAACAATTATACACTATTTTAGTTCTCAGTGTTTATTATGATTTTTGTGGCAAAGCAGTATAAAAAAATCTAAATATGAGAAACTCCCAGCAGAGCCCCTAGTCCAATGGGTATCTGGCATGTTGACCCATAGACAGAATGATTTTGCAGTGCATGGTGATCAAACAGGTTTCATGTTTTAATCATCAGAGATGTAGGGAGGGTGAAGTCTGTGAATCCAAAAAATAGTAATTATACAGATGATTAACAAAATATGCACACAACAGTATTCATACCTTTTTGTAGTGGATGTGAATGAAAAAAACAGTTTTGATAATGGTTTTCATACACACACCTTGTCCATAATGTAGAGGCCTATGGGATATTCATTGAAGAGGTAAGGGAGGAGGATGGTACATGTGATCTGCATAACATACCAATACCAATTGACATACCTTTGTACGCCTCCTTGTCTGTATACCTGCAGACACAGACACAAAATTGAGCAGTTCAGTCATGTGCACCCAATACAGCTACCGCAGCCTTCAACATATTCTTATAGACTACATATTCTTACCTCTTTGTTGATTATCTGTTGAATTGTGTCCATTTTCTGTTTTAGAAAGATTTGCACAAATATGAAAAGATAGATGGTATAATCATAAAACAATATCAATTTAGATCATACAAGGGACAAACCTTACCTTCAATTGAGGAGATCGTTACATTTTTCACTTAAGTGCCTGCACCTGCTGTCCTTTCACATTCAAACCCAAGTGTTTCAGTTGGGCACTTAGGTTCCTGTAAGAACCCCCACCAACTAAGGAGGTTCCTCGATGAACCCCACCTCCTATGGGGTTCTTGGAAGAACTTCTTGGGGGCAATTTTCAGTGCTAAGAACCCTAAGGTTCTTTGAAGAACTGTAAGGATCTTAGAAGAACCGTTGTTGAAGCCCTAATTTTTAGAGTGTACATTGTAGGCCTGCTCTTGCATTATGTTACTATTAGGCTAAGTCTACCTACATATCTATTGAGAAAGTCTATGGCAAATAGGAATAGGTCATTTGGCGTGTCGCCCGGCTATGAGCTGCACTGTTGTACGCTGTCCGACTCCGGCGGTGCCAGTCATGTTCAAATAGGTTAAACTATTGTCTGTAAAAAAATACAAATATATAAAACTATCGTCTGTCACATCACAATATCATGGATGATTTCTGTCAAACATCGTTGATTTACGATTATATTGTAATATCCCCAACCCTAGTATGGACACCATAATCAACATTTTGGTTGACAAAGTTTGAACTGTACCATTGACAAATGTTGTGCACTCAAGTTGTGAATATCTTGTCCACTGTTCAGCTTGTTTGTACTGCTGAAGTCATTTACTTGGCTTGTAGCAACTACAATCAAATCAGGGTGGTCTATTGGAGAGAGCTTGTACTTATACACAGACTATCTATTGTCTGCCAGGGATGGTCCGATGGGATATGTGCACAGAGATGCACAGTTTTATCCCCTCCTCTCTTATGCCATGTTTCTGTCTGCAGTAGCTTTCTTCTGTGGAGTGTTCTTCTGTGGAGCATTCTTCTTATGTAATAGGTTTCAGAGGGTTGGTCATAGGCCCATATCATTCACCAGAGGGTATGGTTATATATTTTGGTTGAACCAGAAGTTTGAGGTCTATCAGCTTGTCAGCATGGCATAGATAGGCTAAATGTCATGGTCTGCACCCCTGCATCCAGGCTAATGTATCCTACACTCAGCAGTGAGGGAGATGGCAGAGAAAGATATCATAGAGAACCTTTAGTTTCAGATTAGGCTAGTTGTTTTGGTGGTTGTCTGGTATGTTTACTGTCTGGTTGCTTGCTTCTGCTACCTCACAGACCTTAAGAAGAAAAGCATATCCATTCCATTGTGTGTTGTCTTATCACTTTCAGCCAAATCATGCTTACTCAAAGCTTTTCAAGTATGCTTACGCCATTATTTGGAGATGTCTGCATACACACACACACAAGCACGCACGCACACGCACGCACGCACGCACGCACGCACGCACGCACGCACGCACGCACGCACGCACGCACGCACGCACGCACGCACGCACGCACGCACGCACGCACGCACGCACGCACACACACACACACACACACACACACACACACACACACACACACACACACACACACACACACACACACACACACACACACACACACACACACACACACAGTCTGACCCCTCCAGTGGTCGTTCTAGATGTGGCACTGTGTGGTGTGCTGGGCTACTGGCACAATGGTGACTTTGAGCTTTCTCCAGGAGGACTGCCTGCGGAGGCGAGAGGAGAGGGTGGCGTTGGTCACACAAAAGGCCCCATTCACAATCCTTTAAGGAAGCAGTGATTCACTCTTACTGCGGCCTGCCTGCATGCCCACCAACTATGGGAGGAGGGATGGCAAGATATTACTGAATTAATCCACTGTGTTATGGTCGTACTCCATTTCCAAAGCTTCTGCCCTGTTACACAAAGCTCAATTATTGACCAATTGTTTCCCCCCCTGATTCATTCTTGATGTTCTTTTGATTGTTCTATTGGTTGAAGCTTTATAATGGACTTAAGGCCAGGCACCACTCCCTAATAGGGTATCCCCCCTTAATCATATCACAATCAACTTGAATGTGGACACAAATAAAACATTTTGTTGTATAATTCTGCCAGAAATATTTCATTAAAATGTGCAAATTAGGTGATATCTCATTACATATTATCTCATTAAATATGTCTCCTTTTTTCTGGACACAGGAAGAGGTCAGCCTAAAGATTTTGGTTTCATTTTGATAAGACGCTCCAGGACAGGACTTCACCGATTGTGAAGAAATACTTTTTTTCTATCAGTAAAACACTAAAGAAAGGTATGTAAAATGTATTTTTGGTGCATTTTTCGGAAGAAAATGTAATCTAGAATAAACATTTGACAACCTGTCAACAGTTCCCTATGTATAAGTCTGGAAAATACATCTAAGGATAACCACACAAAATTTGGTGAATGCAGATGCTTCTGAAGCTGAGAAAAATGAGTTTGAAAATATAGTTGGGAAATGGCAGTTAAAGACAAGGAATTTAGACTACCAAATGACAAACATGTATTTAGACAACATTCTCTTTGAAATAGCCTTTTAAATTGTGTGTAATTCAATGTAGTGAGCTTTGAAATTATGGATGTATGTCCATTTAAAGTGGTTACAATTCACCATTTTGATAAACTAACGAATATATACATTTTCATAACTTTTTGACATTTTGACATTTTGGAAAATACTGATATTAATGGACCAAAATACCTACAAATCTCAAAATTGATAAGTACATGCAAAATTGTAATTTTAGCCTGTCGTGCCTGCTCCTATCGCAAGTGTGAGTTCCAAAACAGGGCTCGTGACCAGCAGCCTCGTCCGTCTGCTGGAGAGAGGGGGAGATAGAGTGGAAGAGAGAGAGAGAGGTTTGACTTGTTAGTCAGGCCTCCTTCACCAGGTCTCCTCATGGCCTCCTTCACCAGGTCTCCTCATGGCCTCCTTCACCAGGTCTCCTCATGGCCTCCTTCACCAGGTCTCCTCATGGCCTCCTTCACCAGATCTCCTCAAGGCCTCCTTCACCAGGTCTCCTCATGGCCTCCTTCACCAAGTCTCCTCATGGCCTCCTTCACCAGGTCTCCATATGGCCTCCTTCTTTGCCCCTTACCTCACCTTGCCTCCCTTATTTGCTTTGTTCTGAGTCTTAGTACCCTGTGCACCTGGCACGGCTCACACATGGGTCAAGTCACGGTGTGACGCAGCCTCCTCTCCTCCTCATACAACACTACCTTTGTACTCTCATCTGTCACCTGTACAGTCAATCTCACTTGTGTTTTAATACCAGACAGCCCCTCCCACAGCGGTTAGCCCCTTCTCCTGTGTGATGTTATAAGTCATTACCCAGTCTCAGATAGAAAAGGCATCGGTCACTCAGTGTATCCAACCACTGGAACAGTCACACATGAAAGAAGTTTAATCATCCATTTTATTGCTAGCTAGACAAATATTACAACAATAACGGAAGTGTGGTCAAAGTTCTGAGTTCGAATGCCACGGTACAAACAGTTAATGTTTTATCGGTCATGTTTTGTTTATTCTTCCCTCCCAATATGCAGAGTCATCAGCTTAAGCCGATCTGATTGGGATAGTTCACTTTAGCCTAATAATTCTTCACGTCAGCCGCCGTGCTTTTGACTGTGGGTTCCAGTGGCAGCCCAGATTACTCCAACAAACTCCAACAAACCCATTAGACAACACCAACAAATTCCAAGAATCCCAAACACTACTCCAACAAACTCCAACAAACCCATTAGACAACACCAACAAATTCCAAGAATCCCAAACACTACTCCAACAAACTCCAACAAATTCCAAGAATCCCAAACACTACTCCAACAAACTCCAACAAACCCATTAGACAACACCAACAAATTCCAAGAATCCCAAACACTACTCCAACAAACTCCAACAAACCCATTAGACAACACCAACAAATTCCAAGAATCCCAAACACTACTCCAACAAACTCCAACAAACCCATTAGACAACACCAACAAATTCCAAGAATCCCAAACACTACTCCAACAAACTCCAACAAACCCATTAGACAACACCAACAAATTCCAAGAATCCCAAACACTACTCCAACAAACTCCAACAAACCCATTAGACAACACCAACAAATTCCAAGAATCCCAAACACTACTCCAACAAACTCCAACAAACCCATTAGACAACACCAACAAATTCCAAGAATCCCAAACACTACTCCAACAAACTCCAACAAACCCATTAGACAACACCAACAAATTCCAAGAATCCCAAACACTACTCCAACAAACTCCAACAAACCCATTAGACAACACCAACAAATTCCAAGAATCCCAAACACTACTCCAACAAACTCCAACAAACCCATTAGACAACACCAACAAATTCCAAGAATCCCAAACACTACTCCAACAAACTCCAACAAACCCATTAGACAACACCAACAAATTCCAAGAATCCCAAACACTACTCCAACAAACTCCAACAAACCCATTAGACAACACCAACAAATTCCAAGAATCCCAAACACTACTCCAACAAACTCCAACAAACCCATTAGACAACACCAACAAATTCCAAGAATCCCAAACACTACTCCAACAAACTCCAACAAACCCATTAGACAACACCAACAAATTCCAAGAATCCCAAACACTACTCCAACAAACTCCAACAAACCCATTAGACAACACCAACAAATTCCAAGAATCCCAAACACTACTCCAACAAACTCCAACAAACCCATTAGACAACACCAACAAATTCCAAGAATCCCAAACACTACTCCAACAAACTCCAACAAACTCCAACAAACTCCAACAAACCCATTAGACAACACCAACAAATTCCAAGAATCCCAAACACTACTCCAACAAACTCCAACAAACCCATTAGACAACACCAACAAATTCCAAGAATCCCAAACACTACTCCAACAAATTTCAACAAACCCATTAGACTACTCTAACAAACCCCAAGACTATAAAAAAGACTATCCCAAGAAACCCAAAGACTACTCCAACAAACCCAAAGACTACTCCAGCAAACTCCAAGAAACCCAAAGACTACTCCAGCAAACTCCAAGAAACCCAAAGATGACTCCAACAATCCCCAAGACTACTCCAACAAACCTCAAGACTACTCCAACAAACCCAAAGACTACTCCAACAATCCCCAAGACTACTCCAACAAACCCCAAGACTAC
This sequence comes from Salvelinus namaycush, assembly GCF_016432855.1. Taxonomy (NCBI): domain Eukaryota; kingdom Metazoa; phylum Chordata; class Actinopteri; order Salmoniformes; family Salmonidae; genus Salvelinus; species Salvelinus namaycush. Next base: position 30,401,714 of record NC_052340.1, on the reverse strand, counting down.
TCCAACAAACTTTAAGAAACCCCAAGACTACTCCAACAAACTCCAACAAACCCATTAGACTACTCTAACAAACCCCAAGACTATAAAAGACTACCCCAAGAAACCCCAAGACTACTCCAAGAAACCCCAAGACTACTCCAACAAACCCAAAGACTACTCCAACAAACCCCAAGACTACTCCAACAAACCCCAAGACTACTCCAACAAACTTTAAGAAACCCCAAGACTACTCCAACAAACTCCAACAGACCCATTAGACTACTCTAACAAACCCCAAGACTATAAAAGACTACCCCAAGAAACCCCAAGACTACTCCAAGAAACCCCAAGACTACTCCAAGAAACCCCAAGACGACTCCATCAAACCCCAAAACTACTCCAACAAACCCCAAGACTACTCCAACAAACTCCAACAAACCCCCAAGACTACTCCAACAAACTTTAAGAAACCCCAAGACTACTCCAACAAACTCCAAAAACCCCCCAAAGACTACACCAACAAACACTGAGACTACTCCAACAAACACCAAGACTATTCTAACAAACTCAAAGAAACCCAACAACTGCCCCAACAAACCCCAAGACTACTCCAAGAAACCCCAAGGCTACTCCAACAAACCCCAAGACTACTCCAACAAACCCCAAGACTACTCCAACAAACCCCAAGACTACTCCAACAAACCCCAAGACTACTCCAACAGACTCCAAGACTACTCCAACAAACTCCAAGAAACCCAAAGGCTACTCCTATAAACTCCAAGAAAACCAAAGACTACTTCAACAAACTCCAACAAACCCAGATTGTGTGTGTTCCCACGTGTCCATAGAGAAAGAACAGGAAACTGAGACCCGGTCATTAACTTCAGCAGTGTATCGGTCCAGTACAGTGCCTGTAAGTGACCTCTGACACTGCTAGGTGTGCTGGGTAATTGTACAGCACAGAGGGAGGATGATGGGATTTGCTGGCAGAGCTCTGCTGTCTCACTCTGGGTTATTCCTGAGCCTTTGGGGAGCGTTTTGGAGAGGGGATAGGGTGTGGGTGTGTTTTGGAAGGATGGGGAAGAATGTCGTGCTGCTGGAGAGCAGTTGAAGATGAGCAGCTCTCTCATATGAATAATGGATGATTGCTGCTAAAATAGTCTGCTGTGGTCTAGGTTTAATTCAGTAGAAGTGTGTGTGTGCGTGTATGTTGGTAGGGTTTATTGTTTGTTAGTATTTCTCAGTTGAAACGCATGTCTGAAGGACAGAGAGTTACAGAGTGAGTTTGAGCAGCAGGCCAATGCTATTGATCCGTGGCTAGGGAAATTAACTAGAAAATGTGCAACAGGGACAGACATGGCACAGCATTAGCGCCCAACCATGCAGGATAGCATATCATCGCTGTAATTTGTAGCTCACGTCTTTAGCCTCTCTGGGGGAACCATCAAAGATGGCCAGGGAGAGGGAGGAGGAGCATGGCTTCCAGGGCCATGGACAGTTACCCATCTCTACTATCCTCACGAGTTGGAGGTAACTATCGTCATCCCTGTTAACACACACACACACACATACCATAGCCTATTTCACAGACATAATCCTCATATGTCACACACAGAATCCCTTTCAGTGAAATTTTTAACACACATTTGTTTTAAATCTGGTATAAAGTAGTAGCGCACCTTTCACCCAGTTGAGGATTTGTGTTGAAATCCATTCTGAGTTAACATGACTCAGCGTCAGCCCCCTCTTTTCTTTCTTCCTCACCCCCTCCTTGCCCTCTCTCTCCCTTCCTTTCTTCCTTTCTTTCTTTCTTTCTTTCTTTCTTTCTTTCTTTCTTTCTTTCTTTCTTTCTTTCTTTCTTTCTTTCTTTCTTTCTTTCTTTCTTTCTTTCTTTCTTTCTTTCTTTCTCTCTCTCTCTCTCTCTCTCTCTCTCTCTCTCTCTCTCTCTCTCTCTCTCTCTCTCTCTCTCTCTCTCTCTCTCTCTCTCTCTCTCTCTCTCTCTCTCTCTCTCTCTCTCTCTCTCTCTCTCTCTCTCTCTCTCTCTCTCTCTCTCTCTCCATCTCTCTCCATTTCTTTCTCTCTCTCTCTCTCTCCCTCTCTTTCACTGTCTCTGCCTCTCTGTCTATCACTCTATTTCTCTCTCTCTCTCCCTCTCTTTAGTCTCTCTCTCTCTCCCTCTTTCTCTCTCTCCCTCTTTCTCTCTCTCCCTCTTTCTCTCTCTCTCCCTCTCTTTCTCTCTCTCTCCCTCTCTTTCTCTGTCTCTCTCTCTCTCTCTGTATCTCTATCACTCTCTCTCTGTCTCTCTATCACTCACTTTCTCTGTCTCTCTTTCTCTGTCTCTCTCTCTCAATCTCTTTCTCTCTCTGTCTCTCTTTCTCTGTCTCTCTCTCTCTCTCTCTCTCAGTCTCTCTCTCTCTCCCCGTCATCTGTCATTGCATCGTGGGTTGTAATGGGTACATATTTCCTGTCATAGTCAGTCTGCTGTCTGTCTGTATCTATGCCTTGATGGTTAGTGATAGAGAGAGCATGCTGTACAGTGCTGTGTGGGAGATGGGGTTAGATAGGGAGCTCTAAACTCCAGCATTCTGGCTGGCTGCAGGGGGACAGTGAGTGAGTGAAGAGCATTCAGACAGAACTGTAGCCTACAGCACACGGCTGTCTGTCTTATTATGTAGGCCAAGCCATCATGCTGCGCATTACCATTGGTGGATGCTTGAGAAACCCCCACTAAAACATCAGAAGAATCAATTAAAACCTATTATCTTAGAGTATGGAGTTTGCTGACTGTTGGGTTAAAAAGTTCAGATGCTGTCAAAGGAATTGTAGCTAACGCACGGATGTTATTATACATGTATAACATACAATAGACATGTTATAAATAGCATATTCTCCTACTATGTTCAAATGTTGTTTTTTTGTCATCTCTTGTCTAGGCGTAAGGTGCTGCTGCCATTGTCATCAGATAAACACAAAAGAGCAGAAGAAGAAGGACCAGGAAATGAATAACTTCCCCCGTCAGTGGTAGCAGGATTACGACCCATCATTCTCTCTCCTACCATTCACATCTCAGGGTTAGAGGAGCTGTCTCAGTGATAAACTACCTGCTCAGAGCATAAGCCGTGCAACCCACCCCCACCCCCCACTCACTCACTCACACCCACACACACACACTCACACACATACACACACACACACTCACACACATACCCACACACACTCACACACACATACACACACTCACACACACCCAGTCAGGATGAAGCTGAAAGAGGATCTGAACCCAGTGCTGCTGCTGCTCTTCCAGGTGACGGTGTGGCTGTACTCTGTCCTAGCCTTCCTACCCTCCTACCTCTTCAGCTCTGTGTCAGAATCAGACGCAGGCCTCGGCTCAGAACAGGAGCGGGCTCAGAGACTCAAGGCCCGGTCTGTGACGGGTTGCCCCGCGGGGCCCTACAGGGCCATGGGCGCCACAAAGAGGCTGGTGTCGTCCCTGCACCCTGGGGTGGACACACTGGATAAGGTGTTTGAGGATGCATCCAGAAGGTTCCCTGACAGAGACTGCCTGGGCACCAGAGAGGTAGTCATGGAGGAGGATGAGAGGCAGAGCAACGGAAAGTTCTTCAAGAAGGTGAGGACAGGAAGGACAGCGTGAGGACTTTCTGTTGGGCAAAAAACTCAGGTGTGTTTTCTATTTGCAGTGAAAACACAAGACCTTGTTCTGCCAAGTCAGTCTAGCCAAAACAGGAGAGAACAGTCACTCATACAAAACACACCTCTCTTGCCCAACAGAAAGGCCTCACGTCACCTCACACAGCTCAACATACAGAATATAGGCCAATCTAAAACACTGTCGCTGTGTGTGTGTGTGTGACTTGCAACACTTTTAATTACACACCAATCCTCAGGCTAATCCCACTAGTCTAATCACAGTGCTGTTGAAACTCATGTTGCTGCAATAAAACAATGGAGTGTGCTTGGCCACCTCTTGACTTCCTGAACAATGAGACTTACAGTGAAAAACACATTGAAACATGTATTTAAATGTTCTTATTGTTTCATTGACACTGTGTGAATGTGCGTTAGCCTGGCCTGTGCCAGGTCTGGGTGTGTGCAGTATCAGTGTTATACCAGTAGAGGACAGTATCACCACTGTTTATTATGAGTGTTGTGATTCAAATTCCAAAAGTTAAAAAGCACACAACCTCAAGCTGTAGGCTTTACTGTAGATAAAAACAAACACTGTGAACTATTCTGCCCTCCTGCATCTCTAAACACTGTGAAATATTCTGCCCTCCTGCATCTCTAAAGACTGTGAAATATTCTGCCCTCCTGCATCTCTAAACACTGTGAACTATTCTGCCCTCCTGCATCTCTAAACACTGTGAAATATTCTGCCCTCCTGCATCTCTAAACACTGTGAAATATTCTGCCCTCCTGCATCTCTAAACACTGTGAACTATTCTGCCCTCCTGCATCTCTAAACACTGTGAAATATTCTGCCCTCCTGCATCTCTAAACACTGTGAAATATTCTGCCCTCCTGGTTCCCTCCCATGCATAAAACAAACACTGTGAACTATTCTGCCCTCCTGCATCTCTCCCATGCATACAACAAACACTGTGAACTATTCTTCCCTCCTCCATCTCTCCCTCGCATAAAACAAACACTGTGAACTATTCTGCCTTCCTGCATCTCTCCCACGCATTCTGTTTCCCTAAAACTCTTTCCAAATCTCTGTTTCTCTGTGTCTCTATTATTTTCCATCTCTCTGCTTTTCCCCCCTGGTACTTCTCTTTCTCTCTCTTTCCCTACCTCCCTCTCTGACATCCTTTGTGCTCTCTGTGCCCCCTTGTAGGTGATCCTTGGGCAGTACCGCTGGCTGTCCTATGCCGAGACCCACAGGGCAGCAGCCTGCTTTGGCATTGGTCTGGCAGCGCTTGGCCAGAGGGCCCACAACAATATTGCCATCTTCTGTGAGACCAGGGCCGAGTGGGTAATAGCCGCACAGGCGTGCTTCATGCAAAACTTCCCCTGTGAGTGTCCACATGCACACACCCCAAGTCTGGTTCATGTACAACCTCCCCTGTGAGTATTCTCCATACACAGGCTTGACTGCGTAGTGTGTGTGTGTGTGTGTGTGTGTGTGGGGGGGGGGGGGGGGGGGGGGGTTCCGTCTCTCTCTCGCTCTCCGCTTATGCATCAGTTTTGGTTTTATAGTGTGAGCAGGGTATACATAACATCTGAAACATGTCCAGCCCAGCTGAGGAAGAAGATCAGTTTCTCCCTGCTGCTATGCCACTGTTATAGAAGTGTTCCAATTCTCCCCCTCCTTCTTCCTCCTATCCCTCATTCCCCCCCATCTTCTTCATTTGGCCTGAGGGCTGTGTGTTCCTTCTCCTACCTGATGTCAAAATACGGTTCTCACATAGACCCTTTGGTCCGTGCTTCTAACACCATAGCCTCAGCCTTCCTCCTCTCTCCATAGGCCATCTATTCATCCATCTCTCAGCCTTCCTCCTCTCTCCATAGGCCATCTATTCATCCATCTCTCAGCCTTCCTCCTCTCTCCATAGGCCATCTATTCATCCATCTCTCAGCCTTCCTCCCCTCTCCATAGGCTCTCTATTCATCCATCTCTCAGCCTTCCTCCTCTCTCAATAGGCTCTCTATTCATCCATCTCTCAGCCTTCCTTCTCTCTCAATAGGCTCTCTTTTCACCCATCTCTCAGCCTTCCTCCTCTCTCAATAGGCTCTCTATTCATCCATATTCCACTGGAATACCAACATTATCTGCCCGAGGGAGTTATTCAACTGGCCCCTCTATTGCGACGTAACCTGAACGGCCATCTGCTAACTGCGGCCCGCTAATCGTTAGCTGTCTTGAGCATATCGGCTGCTATCTGAACAGGTCTATCGAACAATCTTCTTGGGCCACTATAACTATAACTATTTTGACAATTGATTGGTCCACTCTACCACACGGAACCCCACTAATCTACTGACGGAAACGCACGGGGTGGCTAAAAACAGACCTCCATCTTCCGCTAGCTTGCTACCCATGGCTCGGCTAGCTGTCTGAATCGCCGTGACCCCAACCAACCTCACTACTCACTGGACCCTTATGATCACTCGACTAAGCATGCCTCTCCTTAATGTCAGTATGCCTTGTCCATTGCTGTTCTGGTTAGTGTTTATTGGCTTATTTCATTGTAGAGCCTCTAGCCCTCCTCATTATACCTTATCCAACCCTTCAATTCCACCACCCGCACATGCGATGACATCACCTGGTTTCAATGATGTTTCTAGAGACAATATCTCTTTCATCATCACTCAATTCCTAGGTTTACCTCCACTGTCAATCACCACATCCTCATAGGCTCTCTATTCATCCATCTGTCATTCTTCCTCCTCCACCTCTTCTTTCTTCTTTGTTGACTCCGTGTTTGTATTGTCAAGTTGAGTCTGACTCAACCTGATTGGTTGGCCGTGCCAGGAATTTGTTTGTGTTTGTTTCTTGGTTCTAAACCTCAGAAGGAAAAGGATGGTTGCAGAGTATGAGCTATTCAATCACCTCATAATTTTATAAATGTTTTATAAAAGAAGAGGGGAGAGACTGTATGTGTGAACGTGACGGGACCTGACCGTGTGTTAGTATCTCACGGCTGGAGGTGTCACACCCTGTGTCCTCACACACAGAACAGGAAGTCTCAGCCGTCCATGACGCATGGCAGTGATGTCACTGGCCCTGTCCCATAAGCCCTTTCTCTGTCAGCCTGCCCTGGGTCGGGTGACCTCCCCTCTCTCCCTCCTCCTCTTTTTGTCCTGTCAGAGCAGGGTTATGAGTGTGGATTTTGGCCCGGGTGTCTTGACCCTTGCAAGCTTCTGGTGTGACCCCTTCACAAGCCTGCATGAGCACTGCTGCAGATACTGTCCACCACACACACACACACACACACACACACACACACACACACACACACACACACACACACACACACACACACACACACACACACACACACACACACACTGACAGAAATACACACACGTACACACATACACATTCTATACCAATTCCACCACATCCCCAAGAGCCAGAATCTTCATCTGATTGGATAGAGTCCATGTTAAGCCCACTGATGGTGGGTGGGGATGTCATCTGAGTTGGACATGGCTGGTGAGACAGACAGAGAGCACTCACCCCTCACTTTCTCCTCTACTGACTGTGAATGATGGGGAGCCTGGATCTGGGGGAACCTGGACCTGGGGAATCTGGGACCTGGGGGAGCCAGGATCTGGGAGAGCCTGGACCAGGGGGAGCCTGAACCAGGGGGAGCCTGGACCTGGAGGAGCCTGAACCTGGGGGAGCCTGAACCAGGGGGAGCCTGAACCTGGGGGAGCCTGAACCAGGGGGAGCCTGGATCTGGGGGAGCCTGGATCTGGGGGAGCCTGGACCTGGGGGAGCCGGGACCTGGGGGAGCCGGGACCTGGGGGAGCCGGGATCTGGGGGAGCCTGGACCTGGGGGAGCCTGGATCTGGGGGAGCCTGGATCTGGGGGAGCCTGGACCTGGGGGAGCCGGGACCTGGGGGAGCCGGGACCTGGGGGAGCCTGGACCTGGGGGAGCCTGGACCTGGGGGAGCCTGGACCTGGGGGAGCCGGGATCTGGGGGAGCCTGGACCTGGGGGAGCCGGGACCTGGGGGAGCCGGGACCTGGGGGAGCCGGGACCTGGGGGAGCCGGGATCTGGGGGAGCCGGGATCTGGGGGAGCCTGGACCTGGGGGAGCCGGGACCTGGGGGAGCCGGGATCTGGGGGAGCCTGGACCTGGGGGAGCCTGGACCTGGGGGAGCCGGGATCTGGGGGAGCCTGGATCTGGGGGAGCCTGGATCTGGGGGAGCCTGGACCTGGGGGAGCCGGGACCTGGGGGAGCCGGGACCTGGGGGAGCCGGGATCTGGGGGAGCCGGGACCTGGGGGAGCCGGGACCTGGGGGAGCCGGGATCTGGGGGAGCCTGGACCTGGGGGAGCCGGGACCTGGGGGAGCCGGGACCTGGGGGAGCCGGGATCTGGGGGAGCCGGGATCTGGGGGAGCCTGGACCTGGGGGAGCCTGGACCTGGGGGAGCCGGGACCTGGGGGAGCCGGGACCTGGGGGAGCCGGGATCTGGGGGAGCCGGGATCTGGGGGAGCCTGGACCTGGGGGAGCCGGGACCTGGGGGAGCCGGGATCTGGGGGAGCCTGGACGTGGGGGAGCCTGGACCTGGGGGAGCCGGGACCTGGGGGAGCCGGGATCTGGGGGAGCCTGGACGTGGGGGAGCCGGGACCTGGGGGAACCGGGATCTGGGGGAACCGGGATCTGGGGGAGCCTGGACCTGGGGGAGCCAGGACCTGGGGGAGCCGGGACCTGGGGGAACCGGGACCTGGGGGAACCGGGATCTGGGGGAGCCTGGACCTGGGGGAGCCAGGACCTGGGGGAGCCGGGACCTGGGGGAACCGGGACCTGGGGGAACCGGGATCTAGGGGAGCCTGGACCTGGGGGAGCCAGGACCTGGGGGAGCCGGGATCTGGGGGAGCCTGGACGTGGGGGAGCCTGGACCTGGGTCCCATTGAGTCCTACTGTCAGAGTCCTAACTCAGAGTAGATGTGATGTGCCTTTAGATGTGCCTTTACTCTGCTTCATATGAGTTTGTCATCTGTCTGGCCCACAGTATTCCAAGAACCTAAAAATCCAACTGCTATCAAGAAAGGCAGATGTACAATACACTTATCTATCCAGAGAAACAGACAGGGGCTGGTCATGAGAAGTATGTATGTCTGTGTGGAGGAGTGTAAAAAAGTACCCAATTGTCATACTGTAGTAAAAGTAAAGATACCTTAACAGAAAATGACTCAAATAAAAGTGAAAGTCATCCAGTAAAATACTACTTGAGCAAAAGTCTAAAAGTATTTAGTTTCTAAATATACTTAAGTATCAAAATTAAATGTAATTGCTAAAACATACTTACAGTTGAAGTCAGAAGTTTACATACACCTTAGCCAAATACATTTAAACTCAGTTTTTCACAATTCCTGACATTTAATCCTAGCAAAACTGTCCTGTTTAGGTCAGTTAGGTTCACCGCTTTATTTTAAGAATGTGAAATGTCAGAATAACAGTAGAGAGAATGATTTATTTCCGCTTTTATTTATTTCATCACATTCCCAGTGGGTCAGAAGTTTACATACACTCAATGCGTATTTGGTAGTATTGCCTTTAAAAATTTTGACTTGGGTCAAACGTTTTGGGTAGCCTTCCACAAGCTTACCACAATAAGTTGGGTGAATTTTGGCACATTCCTCCTGACAGAGCTGGTGTAACTGAGGTTTGTAGGCCTCCTTGCTCGCACATGCTTTTTCAGTTCTGCCCACAAATGTTTTATAGGATTGAGGTCAGGTCTTTGTGATGGCCACTCCAATACCTTGACTTTTTGTCCTTAAGTCATTTTGCCACAACTTTGAAAGTATGTTTGGGGTCATTGTTCATTTGGAAGACCCATTTGCGACCAAGCTTTAACTTCCTGACTGATCTCTTGAGATGTTGCTTCAATATATCCACATAATTCCCTTCCTCATGATGCCATCTATTTTGTGAAGTGCACCAGTCCCTCCTGCAGCAAAGCACCCCCACAACATGATGCTGCCACCCCAGTGCTTCACGGTTGGGATGGTGTTCTTCGGCTTGCAAGCCTCCCTCTTTTTCCTCCAAACGTAACGATGGTCATTATGGGCAAACAGTTCTATTTTTGTTTCATCAGACCGGAGGACATTTCTCCAAAAAGTACGATCTTTGTCCCCATGTGCAGTTGCAAACCGTAGTCTGGCTTTTTTACGGCGGTTTTGGAGCAGTGGCTTCAGCCTTTCAGGTTATGTTGATATTGGACTCGTTTTAGCTGAATATAGATACTTTTGTACCTGTTTCCTCCAGCATCTTCACAAGGTCCTTTGCTGCTGTTCTGGGATTGATTTTCACTTTTCGCACCAAAGTACGTTCATCTCTAGGAGACAGAACGCGTCTCCTCCCTGAGTGGTATGACGGCTGCGTGGTCCCATGGTGTTTATACTTGCGTACTATTGTTTGTACAGATGAACGTGGTACCTTCAGGCATTTGGAAATTGCTCCCAAGGATGAACCAGACTTGTGGAGGTCTACAATATTTTTTATGAGGTCTTGACTGATATCTTTGGATTTTCCCATGATGTCAAGCAAAGAGACACTGAGTTTGAAGGTAGGCCTTGAAATACATCCACATGTACATCTCCAATTGACTCAAATGATGTCAATTAGCCTTTCAGAAGCTTCTAAAGCCATGACATAATTTTCTGGAATTTTACAAGCTGTTCAAAGGTATAGTCAACTTAGTGTATGTAAACTTCTGACCCACTGGAATTGTGACACAGTGAATTATAAGTGAAATAATCTGTCTGTAAACAATTGTTGGAAAAATGACTTGTGTCATGCACAAAGTAGATGTCCAAACCGACTTGCCAAAACTATAGTTTGTTAACAAGAAATGTGTGGATTGGTTGAAAAATTTGTTTTAATGACTCCACCCTAAGTGTATGTAAACTTCCGACTTCAACTGTATGTATCAAAAGTAAAAGTATAAATGATTTCAAATTCCTTATATAAAGCAAACAAGATGACATAATGTTCTTGTTTTTTAAATGTACGGATAGCCAGGGGCACACTCCAACAGCCAGACATAACATACAAATGGAATCAGATCAGAGGCAGTAGAGATGACCACGAATGTTCTCTTGATAAGTGCGTGAATTGGACCATTTTAATCATTCAAAATATATTGAGTACTTTTGGGTGTCAGGGAAAATGTATGGAGTAAAAAGTATATTATTTTCTTTAGGAATGTAGTGAAGTAGAAGTAAAAGTTGTCAAAAATATAAATAGTAAAGTACAGATAACCCAAAAAATGACTTAAGTAGTACTTTAAAGTAATTTTACTTAAGTACTTCACACCACTGGTTTGGGGATTGGGGATGCTTGCACGTGTACACGTACACACTCACACACACTCACACACCCTCATCTCTGCACGTGCCCCTGGTCCCTGTAGTGAGTGATACCCATCTCAACCAGTCAGACATATAGTCATGTAATGTAGCCTGGGCCCAGCCCAGTTCAGTTTGGTTAAGCCCAGTCCCAGGCCACTCACTCACGCCAGTGACAGAGCCAGAGCAGACATGATGCCATCGCTGCAGCGTTACACTAACACAGTGTTACATTACCACAGCCCTGAAGCAAACAGAATATACTAATCACAAGGGCTTTACCATGTGGCCTCACTCCCAAACAGGACCAGAAATACACCCCTTAGATCTAACTCTATCCATACGACATCTTATTATCAGCAGTATTATCTGATGATACCTCATTGGTCTTACCGTACCTTGTGTGTGTGTGTGTGTGTTGCAGTGGTCACTCTGTACTCTACCCTGGGGGGTCCAGCCATCACTCACGGTCTGAACGAGACAGAGGTCAGTCACATCATAACCAGCAGAGAGCTACTGGAGACCAGACTCAAGGTGAGAGAACACACACACACACACACATCTGAAAATGTGTAGATATGATATTAAGAGGTATAGGAAGAAATCAAGAAGGGACAGGAAGAGTGGGAAAGAGGAGTTTATGTGTGGGAGAGAGAGGAGAGGTAAATATGATGCACATTGTGGATCTGGGCTCTGTACTATGCCCACTGTTATCAGTGTGAGATGCAGAGTAGGGCCAGAGATACACAGACCTACACACTGGGTTAGAGACAGACCAGCACACTGGGTAAGAGACAGAGACTGACACACTGGGTTATAGACAGACCAACACACAGGGTTATATAAACAGACCAACACACTGGGTCGAAGACAGACCAACACACTGGGTTATAGACACAGACCAACACACAGGGTTATATACACAGACCAACACACTGGGTCGAAGACAGACCAACACACTGGGTTATAGACACAGACCAACACACTGGGTTATAGACATAGACCAAGACACTGGGTTAGAGACACAGACCAACACACTGGGTTAGAGACACAGACCAACACACTGGGTAATAGACACAGACCAACACACTGGGTAATAGACACAGACCAACACACTGGGTAATAGACACAGACCAACACACTGGGTAATAGACACAGACCAACACTCTGGGTTTTAGACAGACCAACACAGTGGGTTAGAGACACAGACTGACACACTGGGTTATAGACAGACCAACACACTGGGTTAAAGCCACAGACCAACATATTGGGTTATAGACACAGAACGACACACTGGGTTAGAGACTGACCAACATGCTGGGTTAGAGAGAGACCAAAACACTGGATTATAGCCACAGACCAACACACTGGGTTAGAGACACAGACCAACACCCTGGGTTATAGACACAGACCAACACACTGGGTTATAGACACAGACCAACACACTGGGTTATAGACAGACCAACACTCTGGGTTTTAGACAGACCAACACACTGGTTCAGAGACAGACCAACACACTGGGTTATAGACAGACCAACACACTGGTTTATAGACAGACCAACACGCTGGGTTAGAGACAAATACTGACACACTGGGTTGGAGACACAGTCCAACACTCTGGGTTATAGACAGACCAACACACTGGTTTAGAGACAGACCAACACACTGGTTTAGAGACACATACTGACACACTGGGTTGGAGACACAGTCCAACACTCTGGGATATAGCCACAGACCAACACACTGGGTTATAGACAAACCAACACTCTGGGTTTTAGACAGACCAAAACACTGGGTTATAGCCACAGACCAACACACTGGGTTATAGACAAACCAACACTCTGGGTTTTAGACAGACCAACACACTGGGTTATAGACACAGACCAACACACTGGGTTATAGACAGACCAACACACTGGTTTAGAGACAGACCAACACGCTGGGTTAGAGACAGACCAACACGCTGGGTTAGAGACAGACCAACACGCTGGGTTAGAGACACATACTGACACACTGGGTTGGAGACACAGTCCAACACTCTGGGTTATAGCCACAGACCAACACACTGGGTTATAGACAAACCGACACTCTGGGTTTTAGACAGACCAACACACTGGGTTATAGACACAGACCAACACACTGGGTTATAGACACAAATCAACACACTGGGTTATAGACACAGACCAACTCACTGGGTTATAGACACAGACCAACACACTGGGTTAGAGACAGACCAACACGTTGGGTTAAAGACACAGACCAACACACTGGGTTATAGACAAACCAACACTCTGGGTTATAGACACAGACCAACACACTGGGTTATAGACACAGACCAACACACTGGGTTAGAGACAGAGACTGACACACTGGGTTATAGACAGACCAACACGCTGGGTTAGAGACACAGACCAACACACTGGGTAATATACACAGACGAACACACTGGGTCGAAGACAGACCAACACACTGGGTTATAGACACAGACCAACACACTGGGTTAGAGACACAGACCAACACACTGGGTTATAGACACAGACCAACACTCTGGGTTATAGACACAGACCAACACACTGGGTTATAGACACAGACCAACACACTGGGTTATAGACACAGACCAACACACTGGGTTATAGACACAGACCAACACACTGGGTTAGAGACACAGACCAACACACTGGGTTAGAGACACAGACCAACACACTGGGTTAGAGACACAGACTGACACACTGGGTTATAGACACAGACCAACACACTGGGTTACAGACACAGACCAACACACTGGGTTAGAGACAGAAACTGACACACTGGGTTATAGACAGACCAACACACTGGGTTATAAACACAGACCAACACACTGGGTTAGAGACACAGACTGACACACTGGGTTATAGACACAGACCAACACACTGGGTTACAGACACAGACCAACACACTGGGTTAGAGACAGAAACTGACACACTGGGTTATAGACAGACCAACACACAGGGTTATATAAACAGACCAACACACTTGGTCGAAGACAGACCAACACACTGGGTTATAGACACAGACCAACACACTGGGTTAGAGACACAGACCAACACACTGTTTTAGAGACACAGACCAACACACAGGGTTATAGACACAGACCAACACACTGTTTTAGAGACACAGACCAACACACAGGGTTAAAGACACAGACCAACACACTTGGTCGAAGACAGACCAACACACTGGGTTAGAGACACAGACCAGCACACTGGGTTAGAGACACAGACCAACACACTGGGTTAGAGACACAGACCAACACACTGGGTTATAGCCACAGACCAACACACTGGGTTAGAGACACAGACCAACACACTGGGTTAGAGACACAGACCAACACACTGGGTTAGAGACACAGACCAACACACTGGGTTAGAGACACAGACCAACACACTGGATTAGAGACACAGACCGACACACTGGATTAGAGACACAGACCAACACACTGGGTTAGAGACACAGACCGACACACTGGATTAGAGACACAGACCAACACACTGGGTTAGAGACACAGACCAACACACTGGATTAGAGACACAGACCGACACACTGGATTAGAGACACAGACCGACACACTGGATTAGAGACACAGACCAACACACTGGGTTATAGACACAGACCAACACACTGGATTAGAGACACAGACCAACACACTGGATTAGAGACACAGACCAACACACTGGATTAGAGACACAGACCGACACACTGGATTAGAGACACAGACCAACACACTGGGTTAGAGACACAGACCAACACACTGGATTAGAGACACAGACCGACACACTGGATTAGAGACACAGACCGACACACTGGGTTAGAGACACAGACCAACACACTGGGTTAGAGACACAGACCAACACACTGGGTTAGAGACACAGACCAACACACTGGGTTAGAGACACAGACCGACACACTGGGTTAGAGACTGACCAACACACTGGGTTAGAGACACAGACCAACACCCTGGGTTATCGACAGACCAACACACTGGGCTAGAGACACAGACTGACACACTGGGTTATAGACAGACCAACACACTGGTTTATAGACAGACCAACACACTGGGTTAGAGACACAGACCAACATATTGGGTTATAGACACAGAACGACACACTGGGTTAGAGACTGACCAACATGCTGGGTTAGAGAGAGACCAAAACACTGGATTATAGCCACAGACCAACACACTGGGTTAGAGACACAGACCAACACCCTGGGTTATAGACACAGACCAACACACTGGGTTATAGACAGACCAACACACTGGTTTAGAGACAGACCAACACACTGGGTTATAGACAGACCAACACACTGGTTTAAAGACAGACCAACACGCTGGGTTAGAGACACATACTGACACACTGGGTTGGAGACACAGTCCAACACTCTGGGTTATAGCCACAGACCAACACACTGGGTTATAGACAAACCAACACTCTGGGTTTTAGACAGACCAACACACTGGTTTATAGCCACAGACCAACACACTGGGTTATAGCCACAGACCAACACACTGGGTTATAGCCACAGACCAACACACTGGGTTATAGACAAACCAACACTCTGGGTTTTAGACAGACCAACACACTGGGTTATAGCCACAGACCAACACACTGGGTTATAGACACAGACCAACACACTGGGTTATAGACACAGACCAACACACTGGGTTATAGACACAGACCAACACACTGGGTTATAGACACAGACCAACACACTGGGTTAGAGACACAGACCAACACACTGGGTTATAGACACAGACCAACACACTGGGTTATAGACACAGACCAACACACTGGGTTATAGACACAGACCAACACACTGGGTTAGAGACACAGACTGACACACTGGGTTATAGACACAGACCAACACACTGGGTTACAGACACAGACCAACACACTGGGTTAGAGACAGAAACTGACACACTGGGTTATAGACAGACCAACACACAGGGTTATATACACAGACCAACACACTGGGTCGAAGACAGACCAACACACTGTTTTAGAGACACAGACCAACACACAGGGTTATAGACACAGACCAACACACTGTTTTAGAGACACAGACCAACACACAGGGTTAAAGACACAGAACGACACTCTGGGTTAGAGACACATACTGACACACTGGGTTGGAGACACAGACCAACACACTGGGTTAGAGACACAGACCAACACACTGGGTTAGAGACACAGACCAACACACTGGGTTAGAGACACAGACCAACACACTGGGTTAGAGACACAGACCAACACACTGGGGTTTAGACAGACCAACACACTGGGTTAGAGACACAGACTGACACACTGGGTTATAGACAGACCAACACCCTGGGTTAGAGACAAACCAACACTCTGGGGTTTAGACAGACCAACACACTGGGTTAGAGACACAGACCGACACACTGGGTTATAGACAGACCAACACTCTGGGTTATAGACACAGACCAACACACTGGGTTAGAGACACAGACCGACACACTGGGTTAGAGACACAGACCGACACACTGGGTTAGAGACACAGACCGACACACTGGGTTATAGACAGACCAACACACTGGGTTATAGACACAGACCAACACACTGGGTTAGAGACACAGACCAACACACTGGGTTATAGACACAGACCAACACTCTGGGTTATAGACACAGACCAACACACTGGGTTATAGACACAGACCAACACACTGGGTTAGAGACACAGACTGACACACTGGGTTATAGACACAGACCAACACACTGGGTTACAGACACAGACCAACACACTGGGTTAGACACAGAAACACACCTGGGTTATGAAGAGATGCATGGGGTCTCACACACACACACAGAGAGAGAGAGAGAGAGAGAGAGAGAGAGAGAGAGAGAGAGAGAGAGAGAGAGAGAGAGAGAGAGAGAGAGAGAGAAGAGAGAGAGAGAGAGAGAGAGAGAGAGAGAGAGAGAAGAGAGAGAGAGAGAGAGAGAGAGAGAGAGAGAGAGAGAGAGAGAGAGAGAGAGGTCGTGGGGTGAGACAGGGATGCAGCTTAAGCCCCACCCTCTTCAACATATATATCAACGAATTGGCGCGGGCACTAGAACAGTCTGCAGCACCCGGTCTCACCCCGGGTGCAGACAGACAGACAGACAGACAGACAGACAGACAGACAGACAGACAGACAGACAGACAGACAGACAGACAGACAGACAGACAGACAGACAGACAAGAGTGAGGGACTGAATGACTCACCACAGAGTAAGAGAAAGAGAGAGAGAACTAGAGTGAGAGAAAGAGAGAGAGAACCAGAGTGAGAGAGAGAACCAGAGTGAGAGAAAGAGAGAGAGAACCAGAGTGAGAGAAAGAGAGAGAGAGAGAAAGAGAGGGGAAGGGAGGGAGAGAGAGAGAGAGGGGGGAGATAGAGAGGGAGGGAGAGAGTGAGAAAAAGAGAGGGGGAGGGAGAGGAGGGAGAAAGGTAGAGGCGGGGAGAGGGAGGGAGAGAGAGAGTTGGATGGAAAGAATGAGAGAGAGAGAAAGAGAGAGAGAGGGGAGACAGAGAGAGAGGGAGGAAGAGAGCGAGAGGGGGAGGAAGGGGGAAGGAGAGAGAGAAGGGGAGCGAAGAAGAAGGGGAACCCGGTTGCCAATCCTTTTTGACTCTGGCACTTAACTACCTCGCGAGCTTTTCTATATGCGTTTCG